>NC_038250.2:23913490-24121634 GCF_000004515.6 Glycine max
GTGTAGTTTACAAAAGCAAAGGTGAAACGAAAGATATTGAGCTGGTAGAGGAGGAACAGGCACGGATTGGTGATGATTCTTCTAGTGAGACCTCCAATAAATCTGAGAATTATAAGGAGGAAGCATGGAATGCAACACAGAAGCATAAACCAAAGAGGGTAGTGAGTGTCAATGCTGATGCAGAAGCCTTTGGTGATGACTGGAAAATTAAGATTGCTCTATGCATTCTGAAGCTGAAGCACTAGAACATACGAAGAAAAGAGATACAGGCCATGAAAGTGTGTCATTGGAGAATAAGATAGGAGATTCAACTGTGCTGAAGATAGGAAATTCGGCTAAAGTTATGATAAAACAAGACATGAAGGGAAGAAGGCATAAATATGGGTTTAATAACAACAAACGTGTGAAGGCAAAGAAGAAAAGGGTGGTGGATGATGAAACTGGAGACAAACATCAGCTTGATGAATTCCTAAGGATGCCATGTACATGTGTATTTATGAAGATATAGTATTTATATTCCATCAAGCATACATTGACTGTTGATTACATGTAATAGACTTTTTATAACATGGTTGCCCCAAATCACAATTAAAAAGCACAACTAAATCACTTTCTAGGCACCCTTTTTGACCCTCCCAAAGTCATGGATGATGCTTTATTTCTTGCTTGGTCTTGGTTAAAAGCTAGTGAGAAAGGTTTCAATACTTTATTTAACCATTGGTCTACCAATCTTTCAGAGTCCTTTGGTTAATTTTTCTTGTCTCCTTCTATGGTGGGGTTTTGTTAGGTTTTATGTTTTTGGAAGGTGGCACCTTGGGTGTCTTGTATCTGATCTCCTCAGTACCTCTGGTACTGTTATGTTTTATTAATAATATTATACTTTTGCCTTCCAAAAAAAACTTATGACTGATCCTTGTTTGATTAATCCTATTTTGTATGTTGCTGTATGTTATTGTATAAAAGATCATGGGTTCTCCACCTGCCTCCACTCCTCCTCCTCCTCCTCCTTCGAACGCATCGGCTTCGCCATCTGCCGTGAAGCGGACATGCAAAGCCTTACGTCTACGATCGTTGTCCACTAGACCACCTGGTGCTGAGAGACTAGTGGTGCATGTTGATCCTGCTATCGGGAAGGCCGACGGTCCCCACAGGAAGAAATTAAGAATATATTTAGGGATTGTGGCACGTGATAAGGTGGACGTCACCTATGAGAACTTGAAGGAGGTCCCTACTACTCAGAAGGACCTGATTTGGGAGGATATTCAGGTATTTTTCTTTTATTATTTGATTTTGTTTAATTAATAGCCAAAAAATACATTATTATAACAAATAAACTTTATTTGATGTTGTTAGGCGGAATTTGATATCCCAGAGACTTCTGACAGTAGGACGAAAAGGAAGTTACTGCAGACCATGAGGGAGAGATGGAGGCAGTTTAAATCAGACCTCACGAGGAAATGGGCCCTTGCAGCCGATCAGGACGGTGTCGAGGACACTGTCTGTGAAAAATACGGCATCAGCAAGGAAAAGTGGGCCCAGTTTTGCCAGACTCGCAGAGACCCTTCTTGGGAGGTATGTTCCTTGCCATTTAAGTTGTTTTTCAAAAAACATGATGTTGTTATACTTCATTCTACCAAATTCAAACATTATTGTTTAATTTTTTTAGGATGTGCGCAAGAAGGCACAGGCCATCCAGAAGCAGAATACTGCGCCCCACGTTTTGTCTCGTGGGGGTTATGATTATTTGGAGCAGAAGCTCCTGGTTGAGAAGACGAAGAAGAAGCTGGAGGAAGCTGAACAGTCAGGAAGCATTGATGGCGACATCGACCCTCCATCCCCGGTCAGACGCCACGTGAAGTGGAAGATGGCCCGCACGAAGAAAATAGGGGAGATGATGACTGAGGCCGCAAAGGAAATCGCTGAGAAGATTGTAAGTCATTTTCAACTAACCATTACAATTATATTTCAATATTTTGTGAATGCCATGTACCACTGTGTGTTTTCTGTGCATGATTCCTTTAAGGAGCAGGCCACACAGGGATCCTTCGTCCCCCATGGACGTCAGGATGTTCTCGTCGCTGCTATTGGACGTCCAGAGCACCCTGGACGTGTCCGTGTTGCTGGAGCCGGTGTCACCATCAAGCAATACTTTGGATCGGCTCCATGGACGTCTCGCAGCGCTTCCTCCCTGCCTCCTGATGAATTGCAGCAGCTGACCCAGCAAATCAGGGACCAACTAGAGGAGTCCATCACAGAGAAAGTGACGCGGCAGGTCATGGCATCCTTTAGCCACATGCAGTCCCAGCTTCAGTCGCAGATGCAATCTCAGGGAATTGCAGTGCCTCCTGACCCTCTGGTTGGTCCATCCGGTCCTCGAGTGAGCAGAAAAGGGAGTTGTGTTGATCCCTCAGGAAACGATCCTGAGAGGGGTGACTCTGACAGGTGCGACTTGTACATAGAAGCAGATCCTGCCCGCCTGGTTGCCATGGGGAGAGTTTATGAGGGATCTACTGTTGTTCATAACACTCCTTTGTTGCCTGGGCAAGTAAAGGTGAGTGTGGAAGAGGTTATAGATGCAGATGCTCCAGTTCCTGTACCCACTGATGAGGTTTCCTTAGTAGGGCAGACACTTCACACCTTCCTTGCTTGGCCGACACATCTAGTCAAGTCTTTATCACAGCAGGTACTTATTGTCCTTACTATATGTTTCTTTTTTTAAAATTAATTCATTAAGCGTGCCTCAAATTAGGCTATTTAACTTTGTTTCATGAACAGGTAGCTGTGTCTCCGGCAAAACCACCTCCAAAGCCCGATCCGGAGGTCGATGATCCGCTTTATCTGATGACATTGACCATCCCAAAGCTTTTCTTGAGGCCTTATCAGGTTAGATGGGATGCCACCATGTTCGGGGTCTTTAATCCAGATTTCTCCCTCTACATAAAGCACGTAGACCTCTCCGAAATCACACACGGTGGTCAATGTCTCAGCATATCAGTGTTACAGTTGTGGATTCTGTAAGTCATTTTATATTACTTTTAATTACCTAAGTTATTGCTTTCAATTCATAAATATTTAACTTTGACTTAACATAAACAGGCATCTCACTGAAACATGTATGCGAGTGGGGAATTCTGATATCTATGGATTCCTAGAGCCACAGTCCATTCAGAGGTCTGGGCAATCGCAGTTTGAGTCTGAAAGTTACATAAAGAGTTGGATGCAGAGTTCACAACGCGATGTCTATCTTGGAGCCTACCTAAATGGGTAAGTCACAAAATAACTAAATTTAATTAATGTTTACTAATGTACTAACCCATTTTAGGTTCCACTGCAGCGAACACTGGCAGATGGTGGTAATCCTGCCCAAGGAACACCTAGTTGTCTGGTTTTGTTCATTGCATAACAGGCCAGACAACTACCTTAAGGGGATTATTAATAGGTTAGTGTTCTTTTCAATACATTTGCATTGTAATACCTCAACGTACAACACCTGTTTTAAATTGTTACTCATTTGGAACAGTGCTTTAAAATGTCTTGATGATGCTCCGCAGCCTAAATCAAAGGCTTATGCTAGGTGGATTGTCGTCAAGGTACGTCATTTACATAAAACTTCCACTTATATATATTTCTTTATGTGTCTGTACACTAGTTGTCTAATTAATATCCAAATTTCATTATGTATTTAGTGTAATAGACAAAAAGGAAGTACTGAGTGCAGCTACTATGTGATGCACTGGATGTCCTCCATCATTTTAGGAACTTTTAGGAATAATTGGGAAGCGGTAAGTTTATTTCAAACAAAATCGATTTATTTATAATTTGTATTACATTATTAACTTATTATGATTTATTTCATCATGCAGTATTTTAACGATCCTAGACCATTGGAGCCAGAGAGATTAAAGGCATTGTGGATCCAGTGGGCACTGTTTTATCTTCGAGTTAGAGATCAGGCCTAGGATTTAGGGACATTGGTTTTTTCCTTAGTTTACTTTGGTTTAACATTTTTGACATTTTCGATGTAATATGAACATTGAATTCATTTGATGATTGTTCTTTATGATAAATCAATTATTTGATGTTTATTATCATTAAAACTGCTTGAAAGCATAATAAAATGTTTATTTGCTGTGAATTGGGCTTGAAATTGCATTTGACAGGTACAATTTTGGGTTTACTGTAAAAACAAAAAGTATATATAAAAAAATACTTGAAAACAACATCGGTTATTAACAAAAACCGATGTTAATATGATAAACAACATCGGTTATTTACAAAAACCGATGTCGACATTAACCTTAACATCGGTTGTAATAGACAACCGATGTTAACGTTTGTATATTAACATCGGTTATTTGTGTATAACCGATGTCAGCGTTTGTATTTTAACATCAGTCATCTGTAGATAACCGATGTCAACTCTTGTATATTATCATTGGTTATTTATAAATAACCGATGTGAACATTTGAATATTAACATCGGTTATCTACACATAACAAATGTTATACACAAAGAACTACACCAAATAAGTGTATGCATCATCAACGTTGACATCGGTTTTCTAGAAAAACCGATGTTAATGGAATATATTAACATCGGTTTTACTGCAAAACCAATGTCAACGTTCAGCATGCGTACACTTTTTTTGCTGTTGTTCATTGTGTTTAACATTGGGTATTCAGAGAACCGATGTTGTCATATATATGTTAACATCGATTTTACAAAACTGATGTTAACATTGATACATTCAACATCGTCACTTTCAACATCGGTTTTAGAACCGATGTAGGATGTTCTAAATAACCGATGTTGAAAGTGTATTTTCTAATACTGTGAACTTGGAAACCCTATGCCCCTATTCATACAAATCAGTTTAGTTTTTTTTTTAACTCTTAACAGAAAATTTGTGAGCGACAAAGGGTTGTTCTTTAAAGTTTGAACTGTTCTAAAACGGCGGTCACTCACAAGTTAGTTAAGAAAGCCCATATTAACCAATAAAATGGGCTTCCATAAGCACGCGGCTTTCAAGGGACCAAAACCTAATCATGAGGGCTCCACCAAAGTTCAATTCAAGTCAAATTTGTTAATACCCAAACTCCAAGTGTAGCGCGTGAAATACATACCTAGAAAAATAAATACAGGTCAAAAATTAAAGTTTGAATAAATATAAATATTTTGACTTTTATTTTTCAAAATTTAATTTAAGCATATTATTGTATTTTATTATTTAATTAAAAAATATTTTTTTTTCTCTTTCCTATCTTTTTTTCATGTTTCTCTCGAATAAATGTGACTTTATTTTATTTTTTTAAGTTAAACAATAAACTATGATAATGCCGTTAAATTAAATTTTGAAAATCAAAAGAGTTCATGATTTTTTAATTCAAAATTTTTTATGTTGAATTAAGGATGACAAAGTATATCTAGATCCTATGGGTGCCCACAAAACATCCACAATCGAGGCAAATAATTACCCATAATATTAGGGCTACATACAAGGTGGGTATATACCCGTAATTTTATGCAAGAATGGGTGTGTCTACGTGTACTATAGTATCAAATCATCCCACCTCCAACATATCATATATATAATTTTCTATGAAAATAATGATATTTTGAACTGACACATTGTGGTATTCTTTCTTTCCTGAAGCCTCACCCAAGCTCCTATAATTGGATATTCTTTCTTTCCTGAAGCCTCTCGAGGCTCACCCAAGTATTCTTTCAACAAGCCTCACTAGGCTTCACCCTTAGTAGCACCTTCTACTGGACACACATAACACTGTTCCCTAAGCCCTAAGAAGCCATAATCACCTAATTGTTCTTTCTAGTCCCCTTTAGTAGCACCTCTGCTAGGCACACACAACCACTTGTTGTGTTCCTAGAACTTGAAAAGTAGAAGTCACCTGACTACTCTTCTAAGCTTTCTTCAGCAGCACCTGCTATTGGCTACACACAACAACTGTTATGGTCCCTTCACACCAAGGGAGTGGTGAACAAAACACTTTCGAGTTAGGCCTAAAGGCTTTCACCTAGAGTGTTTCGGGCTAAGTTCCTTCATACAGGGGTTTGTCAACTAACCTTGACCCACGACTTTGGCAGTCTTCCATGCACTTGGCTCCTTCACACTTGATCAAGGAGCTAGCCATTTGTGGCCATTGGAGGTTGAATTTCAAATGTTGTGTGAGTTGTCCATGTCCTTACAGGTTGTTGTTTAACTTGATTCAAAGGTGTCTTACACTTTCTCCTACACAAGGCTTCAAAAGATGTCTTGCCTTTGCTAGTTTGACAACTATTGTCATAGGTAAACTATACTAAAGACAAACACTTATGCCAACTACCTCTTTGTTCTATCACATGAGCCCTTAGTAAATCATCTAAATATTGTATGGTTCTCTAGGTTTGACCATCCACCCAAGGATAATAAGTTGAACTAAGTCTTAACTTGGTTCCTAAGGCTTCTTGCAAACTTCCCCAAAATCTAGAGGTAAAATGAGGGTCTATGTCTAAAATCATTATTGGGTATCCCACGTAATTGAACAATCTCTTTGATGTACAACTAGGCTAACTTTTCCAAATTATAATTCATGTTGATTGGAATAAAATGAGCAAACTTAGTTAGTATATGCATAATTACCCATACCGCATTATGCCACAGATTTGCTCTAAGTAACCCAGACACAAAATCCATCGAGATACTGTCCCTCTTCCATTCTAGAATGTTCAAAGAATGTAACTCTCCAGGTGATCATTTTTGTTCCACTTTCGCTTTCTCATAGGTCAAACATCTTGCCACATACCTTATCACATTCCTCTTCATACCATACCACAAAAAATTCTTCTTAAAATCATGATACATCTTAGTTTCACCAGGTTGAAAACTCATATTGCTCATGTGTGCTTTTTCCAGAATCATCTCCTTCAGCCTACTTCCTTGTAGTACAAAAACCTCTTGTTGCACTTTATAAGTCCATTCTTATATTTGTTGAATTCTAGTTCCTTACCTTCACCTCGCAGTTGAATCTTGCAAAAATTGATATTCTTGATGAGCTTCTTAAATCCTTTCCAGGAAATCATTCGTGATCTTCAAGGTTCCCAAATACATGACTTCGGTGTCATTTCCACTGCTAGGTTCACATCTCTGAACTCCACAATCAACTTTAATTCCTTCACCATCATGGTAGGCACAAGCAATAACTTTCGGCTTAACGCTTCAGCCACTACATTTGCCTTTCTAGGATGGTATGACAACACTAAATCATAATACTTTAGAAACTCCATCCATCTTCTTTGTCTCATGTTCAACTCCTTATAATCAAACAAATACTTCAAACTTTCATGGTCATTGAACACTTAGAATCTAGATCCATACAAATGGTGTCTCTAATTCTTCAAAGTGAACACTACAACAACTAGCTCCATATCATGAGAAGGATAATTCACTTCATGCGGTCTCAATTGTCTTGAAGCATACACAACCACTTTCTTCTGTTGCATTATCACACATTCTAGTACTTGACCAGACACATCACAATACACATCAAACTACTTATCTTGATTGGGTAGAATCAAAATAGGTGCTAAAGTCAATCTATTCTTCAATTCTTGCAAACTCTTTTCACAATCCTTATGCCACGCAAACTCCACATTCTAGTTAACAACACCAAATGAGAAAATCCCACAATGAATTTGTAGTATCCAGCTAGTCCCAAGAAACTTCATATCTTCGTAATCATTTATGGTCATTCCCAAAGCATCACGGTTTCTACCTTTGATAGATGCACATCTACCCCATCCTTTGTCACCATGTGTCCCAAAAATAGAACTTGTTCCAACCAAAACTCACACTTTGAGAGCTTCATGTAAAGTTGTCACTTCTTTAGGATATGCAACACAATCCTTAGATGTTTTGTGTGTTCCTCGTGATTCTTAGAATACACTAGGATATCATCGATGAACACCACTACAAAGTTTTCCATGTATTGATGAAAAATCTAGTTCATATAATCCATTAAAGCAGTAGGAGCATTAGTCACACCAAAAGGCATCACCAAATACTTATGGTGTCCATAACGTGTATGAAATGTCATCTTTGGAATATTTTTCTTCTTCACTCATATTTGATGACATCTCAATCGTAGATCGATCTTTGAAAACACTAAAGCCCCTTTCAATTAATCCATAAGGTCATCAATCCTTGACAAATGATACTTATTCTTGTTCTCAGTTGTGTGAATTCCATAAGGTCATCAATCTTCATGCTTCCATCCTTCTTGGTCTCACAAACCGTGTCTTTAACAAATCATATACTTGGTTTTTCACCTTGGCTAACTTTACAAGAGACATCATATAGGGTGCTATAGACATAGAACTAGATCCAAGAATCATATCTATGGTGAATTCTACTTCCCTTTTAGGTGATAACTTAGTTACATCATCGGGAAAAAAATTAGGGAATTCACACAAGACCTGTAACTTACTGATATAAAGGGATTCCTTGATTTTCATTGAAATCAAAACCATGTATGCTTGAAGGTTCTCCCTAATATCAAGGTTTCCTTCATTGAAAGTTATCAATCTATAAGACTTGAAAGAAAAAGAAGTTAGGTTTTCGAACACTAAGGTTTTATTCTTACAATTAAGAAGAACATGGTTGGACGATAACCAGTCCATTTCTAACACCACATCAAGATTAGAAAGAGGTAAACAAATAAGATTCACATAAAAGGTTTTACCTTGTATTTCAAAAGGATAATTCAAACATTCCTAAGAAGTAATCACAAGTACATTGATAAGGGTTGCAACTTTGAGCTCATATGACAAAGAAGTCATAGACAATCCTAGACTTTCTACACAAGCATATGATATGAAAGAGTGTTGCACCCGAATCATTAAGTACATCTAAGAGTTTATCCTTATGATGCACTTAGGCCGTCAGATGCAATAGCCTCAGTTCCACTCATCGCTAACACCAATCTGGCTACTTTCGGCCCTCCGCCATTGGTCTTTACAACACTTCTGACATTCCTAACATTCTATGGAGCACATCAACAGTTCCTCTCTATATGTCCCGTCTTGGTAGAATTGTGATAGATTATTGACTTTGCTTGAGATGGAGATTAAGCACAACCCTTCACCATATGCATTCCTTTGCATCTAAAGCACTTGATTGAAACATTGTTAGAACTACTAGCAAAATTCTTCTTTGGGGTATAATTTCCTCCAGACGACTGACTTGGTATGAATTAGGGCTTCGTGTTCCCTCTAAATTGCTTCTGATTGTGCCTTTATGGCCCACCGGACCTTTGTTAGGCTTGCTTAGCTTTGGCATTGTTCTTATATCAGAAAGTCAATGATTTGAAACAATCCTAAAATAGTACAAATATTGCTCCTTGGTCCATTGTTTAACTGCATGCAGATATCCTATTCATCCTCACCTTTCTTGTAATGGGCAGTATTTCAACAATGCATTGAACTTTGTAACATATTATCCTACAATTATGTTTCCTTGTTTCAACTCTAGAAATTCCTTAGCCTTCTCCTTGCGCAAATCCTTTGGGAAGTACTTCTCCAAGAATTTTGCCTTGAATGCGTCCCAAGAAATGACTCCTTCCTCTGGTACAATTTGGCATACCATCTTCCACCAATCTTTAACTTCTCAACTTAACATATAAGTCACATAAGTCACCTTATGCTCCTCGTAGGATCCCATCGCTTTGAAGATCTTCTCAACTTCAAAAAATTGGAGCTTAGCTCCTTCGGGATCAGAGGCTCCGCAAAACTTAGGCGAGTTATGCTTCTTGAAAGCAGACAAACCATGGTACTGCACGAGTTCATCCTCACAATTTGATGTAGTCCTCCCAAGGAAGGGACCCATCACCAGAGCCATGACTGAAAGACTCTAAGAAGATTAGGCTAGAGATGCAGGAAAAGACCATAGGGTTCTCATGAGCCTTAGGGTAAATTTTGGGCCCATGTGCTAAGTATGAGCCCACTTATCTTTGTACATATTAGATTAGGATTTCATTATTTTTGGGCCTTGTATTTAGGGCTCCATAGTGTAGGGAGGGTACCCTAGTTTAATGTAGGATTTTTCAGCCCTTGTATTTTAGGGCACCTAGACTAGTTTTTGTATTAGAGGTAGTTTTGTAATTTCACATGCATTGAGTGCACTATTTGATATGTGTTGGGAGAGAAATTTAATTGAATTGGGAGAAGCCCAATCCAATTAAATTCCAGACTAGCCTAAGGGGGAGGTGAGCATTTGCATGCTACACCCCATTGCCACATCATATAGTCACACTTTGTGCATGTCCTTCATGCTTTACATGCCTCATGACACATAAACACACTTAGTGGAAAATCATAATTAGTGAAATTTTGGCTCCAAATTTGGCTCCACAAATTCAAATTTCCAACAAATTTTGTGTGACACTTAGGCTTATAAATAGAGGCCTTGTGTGTGCATTTTTGAACTTTGATCATTTGAGAAATTAGACTTTAAAGTTCAGACCTCATTTGAGGCATAAATTTTGTTCCCCCTTCTCTCCCTCTCCCTCCACTCATCTTCTTCTACCTTCAAGCTCTTATCCATGGCTTCCTATGGTGATGAACTTGTTCTTGACTCATCTTCTCCTTGAAGTGGTGTCTCCAATCACCTTTCCTCCTTCTCCATTCCACTACCATTGATCTTCAAGAAGCAAAGGACTCCATTGATGAAGAAGATCCAAGGCCTACAAGCTCTACATGGAGCTACATTATAATCTTTCATGAGGTTATCTAGAAAGATAGTCAATCATTGTAGAATCTATTGCATTATGGCGTCAAGTCTTCCAACCACAATTTCTTGAAATGACGATATCAGTATTCAAGAAATCATCAAACATACAAATCTCATCCTAAACAAGATCTTCACACAACAAGCATCACAAATCACCTTTCATAGTGTTCACAGAGAAAAATAACACAAACAATTCTATCTACATTCTTGTTTCACACTTAATATAAGATTCAAACAATCAATCAATTCATATAGATCATCCAATTAATATTCACAATTGTCATCACACACAATAACAACATAGGTAACTCCATACTTCAGGTCTTAGTATGGTGAACTTCTCTGATACCACTAATTATGACACCCTAAACATGTACACACTTTAACTCAAAAACTCATAATCAACATACAATTTTGTTGCGAAAAACTTTAGATACGGAAAGACTTTCTATGTGTAAAACCACAATTATTGAAAACATTGAGAATTGAAAACCTTTCTTTATAATCTAATCAAACTTCTAAAGAAACTTTTACATAATAACATTGAATGCATCATAAATAATGTAAATGTACACATAAGATAAAACATACATATTGCAAAATAGATATATAGAAAAGGCAAGCTCTATGGCCGCCAAATATATATAAATAAGTCTGAATCATAATGTCCATAAGTGTAACGGATAACTAGAAAAAGAGTAACAAGATTACAACCTTTTGATTATTGGACAATGGACGATAATGATAGGTGGACGATGACATTGATCATCTAGTATAGTACTCTTATTTTCTACATTTTTCGTCCAATCTTCTGTAATCTGGTGGAGCATCTAGTCACGTAGAAGGGAGCGTCTAGTTTGGTTGTTCATTAACATAGGTTGTGTTGTACTATAATTGTTTCTGTTTTTCTATTGTAATCATTTTTAGTTAGACAATTAGTTGTTGTCTCCTTTATAAGGAGCTTTGTATTGTAGGTTTAGAGAGAGCTTGAGAGTGCTTTGAACTCCTTCATTGTAAATTCTATTATTCTCAATAAACTTAACAATTTTGCTTGATATCTCCCTTCTCCTTCTATTAATTGAGCTTCCTTATCTGAATAGAATTTCTCGAATCTTTCCCAACAAACTGACATCTCAAACTTTGGTAAAAGATCAGCTATGCATTTGTTTCAAGGTAGATCAAGTCATAAGTAGTCAACCATTCTGTTTGCTATCTGCTCGTGTTGCATCATCAAGATTATACCAAGAAGATGGTCAACATAATTAAGAATGAGAAATTCATAGTGAAGAATAATTCAACCTTTAGCGCATCAAGATGCGAGCCTTGTTGAAAGAATAGGGCATTTGGACTCTTCTTTCTGGTTAATCATTGAAGATTGATAAGTTTATGCTTGAGTTACAAGAGGAAAATGCACATTTGCTAATTCTCTGATTCCTATATGATGAGGTTCTTTATGAAGTTTTTGAGGAAGTGATTGTTGTTGGGCTTTGGCTCAAATTGGAGAAACTCTTCATATTGAAATCAATCTACAACAAGTTGCTTTCGAAATGACGATTGTTTGGCCTTTGAATGAGGGAAGGTATGCCACTGAAGGAACATCTTGATAAGCTATACTTTGTTCTGACAGAGTTACACAACATTGATGTCAAGATGGAAGACAAAGATCTTGCAATGATTTTTTTAGCCTCTCTTCCTCCCTCCTATGAGAATTTTGTGAGTTCTCTTAGTGTAGGCAAGGACTCAATTATACTTGAAGAAGTTAAATCTAGTTTCTATTCTAGAGAACTTTGACTAAAGGTGTCTAGGAATGGTGATGTAGCCTCTACATCTGGATTATCGCGACTGATTCTGCTAAAAGGTAGAAGAAGAAGAAAGGAAAAGGTGGTAAGAAGAGCAAAGTTGATCCTAAGGACATCTACAAGTACAACAAAGAACCAAATCATTAGAAGCGAGACTATCCAAAGAAAGCAAAGAAAGATTCCATTGCTTCTCTTGTTCATAATTACTCTTTATCGGAAAGTGGTTTGGTTCTGGCTATTGGTGAATAACTACAACAATATTCTAAACAATGTGTCCAAACCTACATTGGTTTGTTATGTGTGAGAAGAAGTCTAGTGGTAACCTCCTCATGGGTAGCGATGCTCTTTGTAAGTCTATCGGTATAGGTTCTCTACAAATTAGAAAGCATGATGGTGCTGGACTATGTTCCCAAAGGTTGTGCACAATAGAAAGGTGAAGTTGGACTATGTCCATTCTAACTGTTGGGGGCCTTCGAGGGTTCCATCATTAAGAGGGGAAAGGTATTTCCTTTCCATCATTGATTATTAATCCAGGATGACATGCGTATTCATGATGAAGTAGAAATGTGAAGCTTTCAAAATTTTTAAGCATTGGATGATTCTTATAAAGAATTAGACGGTAAAGTGTCTTAGGTTTAACTATAGCTTGGAATTCTGTTCTACTGAATTCAATGAATTCTATGGAGATGAAGGCATAGCGAGACAACATAATGTATGCTATACTCCACAACAAAATGGAGAATATGAAGGAATGAATAAGACCTTGTTGGAAAGGATGAGATGCATGCTATCTAATTCATGATTGAATATAAGTTTCTAAGTTGAGGCAATCAACACAACATGCTATCTCGTGAATTGGCAACCAACACTACCACAAACTTCAACACCCCTATTGAGGTATGGTTTAGAAAATTGGTTGAATACTCAATGTTGAGGGAACTGATTGGACGAGTCAAAACCATTCGAAGTAGCCTAAAACCACAACACCCAGAAAGTCACAAAGTCGAATCAAAGCTCCTAAAAGATATGGCTTTGATATGGTGTCTTATGCGCTACAAATAGCGAAAGAAATCAATTCATTTGAACCAACCACTTATCATGAAGCAATTTCCTTTTCTAAAGACAAAAAGTGGACAATTGCTATGAATGAAGGGATGGAATCCCTTTAGAAGAATGAAACTTAGGATTTGAGCTACATAAAGGCAGACGAGTAGTAAGGTGCAAGTGGATCTTTAAGAAGAAACCTTGATCATCCATTTAAGAAGTCATTCATTATAAAACATGTTTGGTAACTAAGGGCTACAATTAAAAGGAAGGAGTGGACTAGAACAAGATATTCTCTCCAGTAGTTCAAAACACCTCTATTCGTGTTTTGTTGGCCCTAGTGGCAACTATGGACATCGAGTTAGAGCAACTTGATGTCAAAATTGCCTTTCCCTATGGAAGGCTAGAGGAAGACATTTTGATGCAACAACCTGAAGGTTTTGAGGTGGAAGGAAAGAAAAAAATTGTTTGTAGATTGAAGATGTCTCTATAGGATAAAGTAAGGAATCATCAAGGTGGTGGTATAAGAGATTCAATGAGTTCATTGTCTTCTATGGGTATATCAGAAGTCCATATGACTCGTGTTTATCTTAGCAAGTTGGAGGAGGGTTCCCACATCTATCTACTACTCTATATGGACGACATGCTTATTGATGGAAGCTTTCTTGAGAAGTTTCTATGGAGGGTGGATCTTTGAGCTTCAATGAGGTCCTTCAATGGTGATTTTCAACCATGGAATTGCAGTGAAAGATAAAGGAGAAGAAGTGAGAGGAAGCGTCATCCACTAGAGAATAAACTATGGAAGGAGAAGCTTCACCACCAAGAGAGTGCCTTGGATAAGAAGCATAGAGAGGAAGCTTTCATGGATGAAGAGAATGAGAGAGAGAGAGATGGGCATGGAATTGAAGGAGAATTAAGGAGAGAAGTTGAACTTTGAAGTGTGTCTCACAAGTTTCTCATTCATCAAAGTTGTGACAAGTGTTACACATGTTTCTATTTATAGCCTAGGTCACTAACTTTTTATGAATTTCATTTTCATTTCATGTGAATCTAAGAGGAATATTCCAAGGATATGCCAAAGGCATCTTAGCATATTCCAAGAATATGCCAAAGGCATCTTAGCATATTCCCTTTAGATGCTACAAGAATGGAAGGTGTGACTTTAGTACGTGGAAAAGGAATATGCCAAAGGAATATTCTAAGAATATGTCAAAGGCATCTTAGCATATTCCTTGAGAAGCTAGAGGGGGAAACTACACACACCCCTCCATTAGCTAAGCTCACCCCATGTCAAAATACATGAAAATACAAAAAAGTCCCTACTACAAAGACAACTCAAAATGCCCTGAAATACAAGGCTAAAACTCTATACTACTAGGGTACTCTTAACTTGTAGGGTAAGGTGCCCTTAATTTGTAAGGTATCCTACAAATCTAAAATGGCCAAAATATAAGGCCCAAAAGAAGGAAAACCTAATCTAATATTTACAAAGAAAAATGGACCCAACCTTGGCCCGTGGGCTCAGAAATCTACCCTGAGGTTCATGAGAACCCTAGGGCCTTCTTTAGCAGCTCTAGCCCATTCCTTTTGGAGCCTCTTGCTCATGGCTCTAGTGACTGGTCCCTTCCTAGGGAGGATTGCATCATCTCCTCCCCCTTGAAGAGGATTTGACCTCAAATCTATTGGTTCCTCCTCCTCAGTATCAGCTCCACCCGTAAAAGGAATTAAATAAAAAATGTTAAAAGTGGCACTAAATCCATACTCTTCTAGAAGGTCCAACCTATAGGCATTGTTATTGATCCTCTCCAAGACCTGAAAAGTTCCATCACCTCTAGGGCTAAGCTTGGATTTCCTCTTATTAGGGAATCTATCCTTCCTACGATGGAGCCAAATCCAGTCCCCCACATTAAGAACTAGCTCCTTTCTTCCTCTATTGTCTTTAGTTGCATACACCTTTGTTTGGTTCTCTATTTGGTTAACCCTCTCATCCAGCTCCTTTACAAACTTTGACCTAGATTCCCCTTCTTTATGTATAAAAGAAGTGTCAAGTGGGAGGGGAATTAGGTCTAAGGATGTTAGAGGATTGAACCTATAGACAACCTCAAAAGGGGATTGCTTGGTAGTTCTATGAACCCCCTTGTTGTAGGCAAATTCTACATGAGGAAGATACTCATCTCAAGACATATGGTTGCCTTTCAGAAGAGCCCTTAAAATGGTGGATAAAGACCTATTCACTACCTTTGTTTGCCCATCATTTTGTAGAGGGCAAATGGTAGATAAAAGAAGCTTAGTTCCTAGCTTAGCCTATAAGGTTTTCCATAAGTGACTAAGGAACTTAGCATCTCTATCTGACACAGTGGTTCTAGGCAAACCATGAAGTCTCACAACTTCCCTAAAAAAGAGTTTTGAGATGTGAGAAGCTTCATCTACCTTGTGGCATGGTATAAAGTGTGCCATTTTGCTAAACCTATCCACCACCACAAAGATAGAGTCTACACCTCTTTGGGTTCTATGAAGCCCAAGGACAAAGTCCATACTAATGTCGTGCAGATGGGATAGGTAAGGGTGTGTATAGCCCATGAGGCATCACCCTAGACTTGGCTTGTAAACAAGCCACGCACCTAGTGCAATGCTTATGGACATCTTTCTTCATAAGGGGCTATCACAACATACCCTTCGGCGGGAGGGCGACGCGAGACTCACGGGTGCGTCTTCCAAGGAAGGAAAACGCACGGAGTCGCCACCAACGTTTATTCCGGGAAAACGTCGGGAAAACCAAAATGTGTGGTCTACGAATTTTAAGTGTGAAAGGTTCGGGAGTTGTTTTTACGCATGGGGAAGGTATTAGCACCCCACGCGTCCGTCACAAGGGACGACAACCTCTAATCAAGTGTGCAAGATATGACTTCAAAATTTATGTATTTTCCCTTTTTTATGTTTTTTTAGCTTTTTATGGGATTTTTTTTTATTTTTTTTATCTTTTTATGGTCGACAAGGGTGTTTCCCTCGCTCCTACGTATCCTCAATTGCGATGAGAAAATCAGACCTACGTAGTTCTTTTAGAACTGAACGTTGGTCAAGTTGTTTTTATCTTTTTCTGCAAGATATATTTTAATCGAACAAAAGTCATCTAAGGCATTGGACCTTTAAACGATCCTTTGATTTTTGAAAAGGAGAGAAACGTTAAAGCGTTGGACCATTAACAATCTCTTGGGGGTGGTCGACAAAAGCGGGGCTTTTGCTCCTACGTATCCTCAATTGCGATGAGGAACTCAGACCTACGTAGTTCTTGCAAAAGCGGTATAGTTATGTGTTGATTTTATGCTTTTGAACGGTCCATGTTAACCGGAAAAAAAAAAAGCAAAGAGAACCGTTTAAGGCGTTGGACCTTAAAACGGTTTTAAGTGACTTTTGCGGACAAAGCTTGATTTGTGAGTTGATTTTAGCCTTAGTTTCACTTTGGTTATTAGTCAATTCATTCAGGAAAACTTTCAAAGAAAAACGTCCGATTGATTTTTTTTTATTATTTTATTCAAAGATATTTTTATTATTTTTATTATTTTTTTCAAGATATTTTGATTATTTTATTATTATTTTGCCTTTTTTGATTTAACCAAGGTTACAGCGTGAACGGTCGGTTAAATTTCATTTTAACAGTGATTAAACGAGATTACAACACAAATGATTGGTTGGAATTCATTTTATCATTTATTAGGCGAGATACCGGCTTAAACGATCGGTTAAAGCTCGTTAAAAATGAAAAAATGGGGGTACAAAAGGTAAACAACATGAAAGTAGAAGTACACGAAGCAAGAGTGGACCATTGAGGGTGCATAGAATGAATGGAAAGATTCGATTTCAAGAACTTACCGGTTGAAGATCGAAGAACGACGAAGAACAAACGAAGAACGGTGATGAACGACGAAGAACTTCCACGGAATCGCTTACAGAAACGTCTAGGAAATGTTATGGAAGCGCCTCGGCTTGGATTTTTCTCCTTTTCTCTCTTCTCTCACTAATTTTAAGTCATTTCCATTGCAAAAAAAAATGCTGAACGAATTTGCTCTGCCCCCCTTCCCCTATTTATAGGAGAAAAGGGGGAGGTGGTTGTCGCCCAACTCGCCCAGGCAAGTTGGGTTGCTTCCACCAGAAGCAATCCCCATTCTCCAGAACATCCAGGAAGGGCCCAAGTGGTCCAGATTGCTATTTACACCCCCAATTTACTAAATACACCCCATTTTCGTGTTTTTGGGCTGATTTATTTCTGAAACGTTGTGAAACTTTATGGATTACACAACGATACTTGCTTTCCTTCCAAAATGTTGTGAAACTTCACGGATTACACAACGATGCTTCTTTCCCTTTCTAGAATGTTGCGAAACTTTACGGATTACATAACAAATCTTGTTTGGACTTCCAGAATGTTGTGAAACTTTACGGATTACGCAACAATGTTCGCTTTGACTTCCGGAGTGTTGCGAAGCTTCATGGATTATGCAACAAAGCTTATTTTGACTTCCGGAGAGACCACACAAAGTTCACAAGTCGACCGCCAGTGTCCCCGAACGAAATTAGGGTATGACAGTTGCCCCTCTTTACTTAGATTTTATTGGAGATAAAAGGGAAATAAAGATAAGACACTAATTTCCAAGGCGTTGAGGTTTGTACTGATGTTCCTGCTGCCTTTCTGCTTTTTCTAATTGATAGGTTTCACGGGTTGGGCTATTGGTAGGTCAGGTGAGGTTCAACTCGAATGCCTTGTTAAACCGGATGCCCAAGACGTCCCCGCATGCTATCAAACTTGATCGTCTCTGGTTAACAAAGAAGAGCCTTGTGCATCATCGGACCTGAACATATCTGGATGACTAAGGTAAATCAGCAAAAATCTTCAAAATGATTAGAAATTAGCGACCATCATCATCCTAGATATTATCGGACTTGTTCGTCTCCAGATGATAAAAGGGACTTCGATAGTCTTTAGACAGGAAGGGTGTGGGCAACGATATGTTGTCTCCGCGTGTCATCGAACTTGCTGTCTCTGGATGACAAAGGTGCGGATAACCATGAGGTATCTCTGCATACTATCAGACCCTCGAGCCACGACAGCAGAAGTGAGATTTTTTTCGCAGTCTCGGCTGGAAGACGTTGACATCTCCGGGAAAGGTGTTGATGACCACATTGGTCTCTGCGTGTCAACGAGCTCGCTTGCCTCTAGTTGACGAAAGGTAAGGATAACCATAAGGTATCTATGAATGCTACCGGACCCTCGAGTCGCGATAGCAGAAGTGAGACTTTTTCGCGGTCTCGGCCGGAAGACGCTGACATCTCCGGGAAGGGTGCAAATGACCACATTTGTCTCTGCGTGTCAACGAGCTCGCTTGCCTCTAGTTGATGAAAGGTGCGGATAACCATAAGGTATATCCGCATGCTATCGGACCCTCGAGTTGCGATAGCAAAAGTGAGACTTTTTCACGGTCTCGGTCGGAAGACGCTGACATCTCCAAGAAGGGTGCAAATGACCATATTGGTCTCTGCATGTCAACAGGCTCGCTTGGCTCTAGTTGATGAAAGGTGCGGATAACCATAAGGTATCTCTACATGCTACCGGACCCTCGAGTCGTGATAGCAGAAGAGAGACTTTTTTGCAGTCTCTGCTGGAAGATGTTGACATCTCTGAGAAGGGTGCAGATGACCACATTTGTCTCTGTGTGTCAACGGGTTCGCTTGCCTCTAGTTGCCGGATACGGACGAACGTATGTTGCCTCCGCGCGCTATTGGACTTGAATGCCCTCGGATAGCTAAGGCAAGACCTTTTGGTGGTCTTGGTCAATAGACATTGAACCTACAACGAAGGAAGCAGATGACCATATTGGTCTTTGCGTGTCAACGGGCTCGCTTGGCCTTAGCTGACGAAGGGTGCGGGTAACCATAAGATGTCTCCGCGTGTCAACAGACTTGACATCTCTGGATGAAAAAGGTGAAACTAAAGTAGTCTTGGGGTCCTTTCACTAAAATGGGAACATGCTTTAGTAAAGAGAACAAACCTCCAACTGATCAGAGCAACATATATTTCGAAGAAAAACAATGTGTCTATTGGGGAAGGAATGATGTAAGCTCCATTGGAGCTTGTAGGCCTAGGATCTTATTCATCAATGGATTCCTTTGCTTCTTGGAAGATAAATGGCAGCGGAATGGAGAAGGAAGAGAGGGAGGAGACGCCACTTCAAGGAGAAGATGAGTCTAGAAGAAGCTCACCACCATAGGAGGCCATGGATAAGAGCTTGGAGGAAGAAGGAGATGAATGAAGGGAGAGGGAGAGAAGAGCACGAAATTTTGTGCTCTAAAAGATCTCTGAAATCTGAAGTTAATATTCAAATGATCAAAGTTCAAAAAAATGCACACACATGACCTCTATTTATAGCCTAAGTGTCACACAAAATTGGAGGGAAATTTGAATTTCAATTCAAATTTCACTTGAATTTGAAATTGAATTTGTGGAGCCAAACTTTGGAGGCAAAATTTCACTAATTATGATTAGTGAATTTTAGTTATGGTTCAGCCCATTAATCCCAGATCAATTCCAAGATTCTCCACTAAGTGTGCTTAGGTGTCATGAGGCATGTAAAGCATGAAGGACATGCACAAAGTGTGACTATATGATGTGACAATGGGGTGTGGTAAGAAAATACTCACCTCCCCCTCTAAAATTTAATTGGATTGGGCTTCTACCAATTCAATTAAATTTGTTTCCAACCACACACATCAAATATTCACTTAGTGCATGTGAAATTACAAAACTACCCCTAATACAAAAACTAGTCTAGGTGGCCTAAAATACAAGGGCTGAAAAATCCTATATTTCTAGGATACTATACCTACATTATGGAGCCCTAAATACAAGGACCAAAATTAATGAAACCTTAATCTAATATGTACGAAGATAAGTGGGCTCATACTTAACCCATGTGCACGAAATCTACCCTAAGGCTCATGAGAACCCTAGGGCCTTCTCTTATATCTTTTGCCCAATCTTCTTGGAGTCTTCTATCCAATGCCCTTGGGGGGTAGGATTTCATCAAGGAAGCACGCTGATAGAATTTTCTCATAACCACAAATGAGATTTAGTGTGTTTGCGTTTCACTCATAAATGATCATTTGGAGGAAACACTGGGTCCAACAAAAATAGAAGAAAATCACTCAAAGTGCATAAACCTCACACAAGCAAGTGTTTCATTCTAATTCTGAACCATGGATATGTCATGAATTGATTTTGCAAATCATTTCCTATCAAATCAAAGATTACATGCATGATCATGGATCAATAAGACCTTTGTCGGGAAACTGTGTTTAGTGGGAAACTTGGCTTTGAGCGTTTCAGCCTGTTCCTTTTTTCTGTTTCTATTTAGTGCGAGGCACGAAAGTTGCCAGCGCATAGTATTTTGGGTTGGCAATCAAAGGGAGAGGGCCACTTTAAGTCATGGTTTCCTTTATTTTCTTATTTGTTTTTAACAATTTTGTATTTTTCGAATATTGTCTGGTCCGAAGACCTTTCTGTATATCTCTTTTTTTTTCTTTTGATCTTTGATTGGGGATTTCTTTTCTTTTTTTCTTTTTTTTTCTTCCGATCTTTGATTGGGAACTTTTTTCTTTTGCAACGCATTGGTAGCTTAACAGTGAACGAATCTTCCCTCTTGGGGAGATCCTTTCGTTCCTCCTCCCCGGGGGGCCAGGGCAAAAGTTCCCATCTCGGGTCAAAGCCGGTTGACGGGTTCGGGGACTTTGGCTTTGTGGAATAGCTGGACATGACGTATGTCATGTTAGAAAAGTGGCCTCAGATATCTTAAGAAGGGGGGGGGGGGTTGAATTAAGATATTCCAAACTATTTCCCCTAATTAAAAATCTATTTCACTTTTTACTCAAGTTATGAATTCCCTTAATGACAATCTTCTTAAATATTAATTCAAATGAAACAATTTGAATATGAATATAAAGCAATAATAAATAAAGGAGATTAAGGGAAGAGAAAATGCAAACTCAGTTTTATACTGGTTCGGCCACACCCTTGTGCCTACGTCCAGTCCCCAAGCAACCCGCTTGAGAGTTCCACTATCTTGTAAATTCCTTTTACAAGTTCTAAACACACAAGGACAATCCTTCCTTTGTGTTTAGAATTCCTTTACAACAAGAGACTCACAGTCTCTTAATCCCTTAGAGAATGAGAAGAAGAAGAAGAACAAATCTCTCTAGAAAGAGATGGATTTTACAGATTGAGCACTCAAATAATTCCTTAATGAATTGCAATTGAATTGGCCAAGGAATTCTTAAGAGGATAAAATGAATTTGCTCTTTGAGAGGATAAACACTTGTTGTTCTGAAAATCTCTGAGCAATTTCGTGTTTAAGTCACATATATATAGACCATTGGTGGTCATGAATAAAGCCTTTGAAAAGTTGTGACTCTTGAAATTATTTTTCTGAAAATCCTGTCTGGTAATCGATTACAGTGATTGTGTAATCGATTACAGCTTTTAAAATTTGAATTAAAACGTTTACTAACTGCTGGTAATCGATTACCAAAATTGTGTAATCGATTACACAGCCTAAAATTTTGAATTCAAATTTTTGTAGCTGTTATAAAACGTATTTGGCCACTGGTAATCGATTACATCCTCTGGTAATCGATTACCAGAGAGTAAAACCTTTGCGAAACACTTTTTTAATTCAAATCACTTGGCCAAACCTTTGCTAATTCAATTAGGAATTCCCTTCCTAATATTCTAGTAATCATCTTGATGTTGTGACTTGTAATCTTGAAGTATTGTCTTGAATTTTAATCTTGAAAAGCCCATTTGCATCAATTGCAACACATCATCATGATCATCATCAAAACGTCAAAGGCAATTGCATCTACAATCTCCCCTTTTTTGATGATGACAATACAATACCTGAAATCAAGATTCAAGCAAGCAACAAACAATTGTATATAGATAAAATGTGCATGCGTTTACTCCCCCTATATTTCGGAATTCATGATCACTTGATTTCTAAGTTTGTTAAGCTTTTTCTACAACCTTTTCTCCCCCTTTGGCAACATAAAAAAGCCAAAGAACTCGGAAATCAACACAGATATAACAATGGAGTAGAAAGATATAGATATCAGAGTATAAAACACAATAAGCCAAACTCACAAAGAAGAAGTAATCAAACCAGAATCCAAATAACCTAAAATGTCAACAACCACAAAACATCCAAGACTGAAAGTTAAAAAAACCACAAGATAAATAAGCAAAGTACTTAGCAAAATAGTGTAAATTCTAAGAAACTAAAAGCCAAAATACACGGCTTATAAAAGACATATAATTAGAAACTAAAATCTAAGAAGACGAAGGTGGTGGTGGAAGATCGAAACTCTGACGAATGTATCCGACATCCTCTTCAAGCTGTGTAAGGCGAATGTCCATACCGGCAAAGCGTGAATCTAACAAGTCGAAGCGGTCACCAACATAAGAACAAAGACCCCGTAATTTGGAGAGGACTTCATTCATGAGTGCGGAATCTTCACGTTGAGGGGGAGGTGAAGGAGTACGTTCATCTTGAGGAGGGAGTGCATCCTTCTTCAGCCATTGTCCATTCCAATCTTTACGATACCCAAAGGAGGTCACTGCACCAGCACCAATTGCAAAAGAATGCTTGACTTGAACAAAGGGTTCATCATCAAGCGGAATTTGAAAATGACGCAAAAACAGAGTAATCAATTGTGGATAAGGAAGAGGTGCATTGGCCCGTAATGCCTTATGCATTCGGTACCGAACCAAATGGGCCCAGTCGATCTGACGACCGGTAAGAAAAGCCCACATAAGAATCAAATCCTCCTCAGAGGCTTGTGCTAAATTTGAAGACCGAGGAAGCAAAATTCTAACAATGATATAATGCATGATGCGATTATCAAATGTTAATGACCTGGCCAGCAATCTACCGGTCATTTCAGCTTGATCATTGCAGACCATGCGACGAGCATCATGACTCGAATAATCGAATTTCCAGTCATCAACAATGGTGCCCTCAAAAGGTGCACCTTGACTGGGTAAATGAGTCAAAGAAAAGAATAGTGACTGATCAATGACCATAGAAGTACCATGCACCTCAGACATAATGATACCATCCTGAATTTTTAAATTGCAGTAGAAGACTTTTACAAGTTCAGGATAATATGGCAATTTTAATGACATGAAATCAGCAAGACCAGAATTTTGAAACACTTGATAGCAATCAAACGTTTCATCATTAAAGAACTCTACGTCTAGGTACTTAGGGTCTAAGATTATTCTTGAAGAAAACTGAGAAAGGTACCGTAGACGTTGATCATCGGATGAAAACAATGTTGATGATCTTGGAGATGACAAAGAAGGAGGAATAGGTGTTGTGGGTGCTCCGGATGGGCCGTGGCGGTGATGGGCAGCGGCGATAGTGGTGGAGGATGATCCCTTTCTCTTCTTTGATGGCTCTGCCATTTGATGAAGTTTTTATAGATTTTGATCGGTGGAAGTGAAAGAGAAGTGAAAAATAGGAAGATTGGGCTTTACGGGACGTGATTTGGTGAAGAATTGAGTGAGAATCGAAGGTTTGAAGTTCTAGGTATGGAGGAAAACGTGGAGGAGGCTTTGGCTGCACAGCAGCTCTGAGTTCGTGAGTATTTATAGAAGATGACGCATTGTAATCGATTACAGGTATTGGTAATCGATTACAGGCCCAATAAGCCTTCTGGTAATCGATTACAGGATGTTGTAATCGATTACAGGCTGCCTGTTCATGTGTAATCGATTACACTGGATGGTAATCGATTACCAGAGCCTATCCTAGGCTAGTTTCTTAAGAGAATATCCATGTTTATGCTCAAATACATCCTATATGACTAATTTTCACTACTAATACACTAAATTCAATCATTCAATTATTATATACACAAGAAATCATAAATTCTATCATAAAAACAAGAATTCAAACATGATCAAACAAACAAAATAATCTACAATCAATAAGTAAGAGTAAATCAACCAATCAATCCCTATTTTTCTAAATCTCTTACATCTAAGAGACCTAGTTCCCTTCTAATAGAGAAGAACACTTCCTTGGGGAGAGGTTTAGTGAAAATATCAGCAAGTTGATTCTTAGTATCAACAAATTCTAATACACAATCTCCCTTTAGGACATGATCTCTAAGAAAGTGGTGTCTAATCTCTATATGTTTAGTTCTAGAGTGTTGAACTGGGTTTTTGGATAGATTTATGGCACTAGTATTATCACACTTAATAGGTATGCGATCAAGAATGATGCCATAGTCAGATAATTGTTGCTTCATCCATATCTGTGCACAACAACTACCGGCAGAGATATACTCCGCTTCAGCAGTGGATAAAGCAACACTGTTTTGTTTCTTACTATGCATGAGACAAGAGCCGATCCAATAAATTGACAAGTTCCACTTGTACTTTTTCTATCAGTTTTAGATCCAGAAAAATCAGAATCAGAATATCCTATTAAGTTACATGTTGAATTCTTAGGATACCATAATCCTAAATTGATTGTTCCTAATAGGTATCTCATGATTCTCTTTACTGCACTTAAATGTGATTGTTTGGGGTTGGATTGAAACCTAGCACACATGCATACACTAAACATAATATCAGGTCTACTAGCAGATAAATAAAGAAGAGATCCGATCATACCTCGATATTGTTTTATGTCTATAGACTGCCAGATTCATCTTTATCTAAGTAACAATTAGTGCTCATCGGTGTAGACATGTGTTTTGCATAATCCGTCCCAAATCTTTTGATCAATTTCTTGCAGTACTTGGATTGATTGATGAATATACCTTCTTGAGTTTGCTTGATTTGTAATCCCAGAAAGTACTTTAGTTCTCCCATCATTGACATTTCAAATTCACTTTGCATATCAAGGGAAAACTCCCCTTTTGAGATATCACCAATAATGTTGTCGAGGGGATGATCTCTTGAAGCTTTCCATTCTCTTGGAAGTTCATCATTGGATTTGACTTCTTCTGGAGGATCTTCATTGTTTCCTTTATCATTTCCTTTGGAATTTTGTTCATGAATGTTCATCTGTTCTAAAGAATCTGCAATGTCATCTAGCATATTCTTTCTTGACAATATAGCATTAGATTCATCAAAGGTAACATGAATGGATTCCTCAATATTCATAGTTCTCTTATTATATATCCTATATGCTTTGCTTTGTAATGAATATCCAAGAAAAATGCCTTCATCAGATTTTGCATCGAATTTTCCTAGATTATCTTTACCATTATTAAGTACAAAGCACTTGCAACCAAAAACATGTAGATGAGAGATATTAGGTTTTCTATCATTAAATAACTCATATGGGGTTTTCTTTAAAATAGGTCTTATCAAGGCCCTATTCATGATGTAACATGCAGTATTGACAGCTTCAGCCCAAAAATACTTTGGAAGAGAAGTATCATTTAATAAAGTTCTTGCAATTTCTTCCAATGACCTATTTTTCCTCTCAACAACTCCATTTTGTTGAGGGGTTCTTGGTGCAGAAAAATTATGTTCAATACCATGTTCATCACAAAATAATTCAAAATCTTTATTTTCAAATTCACCCCCATGATCACTTCTAATGGATGCAATCTTGAGATTTATCTTGTTTTGTATGACTTTAGCAAGTTTCCTAAATGCTTGGAATGAATCACTTTTAAGTGTAATAAATAATGTCCAAGTATATCTAGAGAAATCACCAACTATAACTAGAGCATAGTAATTTCCTCCAAAACTCATGGTTCTAGATGGACCAAATAGATCCATATGCAATAACTGTAATGGTCGAGTGGTTGAAACAACATTTTTAGGTTTGAATGAGACTATTGTTTGTTTGCCCTTTTGACATGCATCGCATAGTTTATCTTTTTCAAATTTCAATTTAGGCAAACCAACTACTAAATCTTTTGAAATTGATTTATTTAAGTGATCCATGTTTATGTGAGCAATTTTTTTATGCCATAACCATGGATCATCATCTTTACTAAGAAAGCAATGATTGTTTTCTTGTTTTATGCTTAAGTCTATCATGTAAATCTCTTTTGCATACTCTGAATATTTTCATTTGCATTCATTCTAAATAATTCATACTCATGAGTTAGTGCATTTATCCTAGATCTTTTAACATCTGTAGTTCCTTCATGTGTTAATCGAAGAGTGTCCCACATTTCCTTAGCACTCTTACAATTTGAAACCCTGAAATATTCATCCATTCCTAGGGCAGATGTTATTATGTTTTTGGCTTTTAAGTTGTATTGTACTCGTTTTCTATCCTCTTCAGACCATCTATCTCTAGGTTTTTCTATGGTTATGCTTTCACTTGATGAACTACCATCTATTGAAACTCTTTCTACTGTGGTGGGTATATAAGGCCCTATTTCTATGGCTTCCCAGATATTTAGATCTATTGCCTCGATGAAAATTTGCATTCGGGTTTTCCAGTAGTGGTAGCCCTCTCCATTAAAGATTGGAGGTCTATTGATAGAATTCCCTTCTGGAAATAAGGAATTTGCTGAGGCCATCTTTTTCTTGAAGCTTCTAAACTTTATACAAGAATGAAGCTCGGATACCACTTGTTAGACAAGTGGCCTCAGATATCTTAAGAAGGGGGGGGGGGGTTGAATTAAGATATTCCAAACTATTTCCCCTAATTAAAAATCTATTTCACTTTTTACTCAAGTTATGAATTCCCTTAATGACAATCTTCTTAAATATTAATTCAAATGAAACAATTTGAATATGAATATAAAGCAATAATAAATAAAGGAGATTAAGGGAAGAGAAAATGCAAACTCAGTTTTATACTGGTTCGGCCACACCCTTGTGCCTACGTCCAGTCCCCAAGCAACCCGCTTGAGAGTTCCACTATCTTGTAAATTCCTTTTACATGTTCTAAACACACAAGGACAATCCTTCCTTTGTGTTTAGAATTCCTTTACAACAAGAGACTCACGGTCTCTTAATCCCTTAGAGAATGAGAAGAAGAAGAAGAACAAATCTCTCTAGAAAGAGATGGATTTTACAGATTGAACACTCAAATAATTCCTTAATGAATTGCAATTGAATTGGCCAAGGAATTCTTAAGAGGATAAAATGAATTTGCTCTTTGAGAGGATAAACACTTGTTGTTCTGAAAATCTCTGAGCAATTTCGTGTTTAAGTCACATATATATAGACCATTGGTGGTCATGAATAAAGCCTTTGAAAAGTTGTGACTCTTGAAATTACTTTTCTGAAAATCCTGTCTGGTAATCGATTACAGTGATTGTGTAATCGATTACAGCTTTTAAAATTTGAATTAAAACGTTTACTAACTGCTGGTAATCGATTACCAAAATTGTGTAATCGATTACACAGTCTAAAATTTCGAATTCAAATTTGTGTAGCTGTTATAAAACGTATTTGGCCACTGGTAATCGATTACATCCTCTGGTAATCGATTACCAGAGAGTAAAACCTTTGAGAAACACTTTTTTAATTTAATTCACTTGGCCAAACCTTTGCTAATTCAATTAGGAATTCCCTTCCTAATATTCTAGTGATCATCTTGATGTTGTGACTTGTAATCTTGAAGTATTGTCTTGAATTTTAATCTTGAAAAGCCCATTTGCATCAATTGCAACACATCATCATGATCATCATCAAAACATCAAAGGCAATTGCATCTACATGTCAGGGTATGGGCTTGGCCAGTGGTTTAGGGATAAGGGGATGCCCCATATCATCTGCATGACACGCACGTAATAATGATGATTCATAATTTCATGCAAAACTGGTCATGCATGCACCCATGTGGACACTTAAGCATCAAATTTCGTGGTCATGTGGCACTAGGGCTCAGGATTCATTTTTCTTATTCATGTCAACCCACTGTTTACAAAGTATGTTCCTTTATGAATTCATGCATTTACCTGAGTCCGTTTTGTGTTTCGAGGAAAAACGCACAGCATCCACCCTTCAGGTGTACACATTTTTTTCCATCAATATCTGCTCGCGTTCTAAACAGCAAGTTTACTTCCTTTTAAAAGCGTGTTGGCTTTTTAGTTAACCAAATTTATTTTTCTTTTTAGCCATTTTGTTTTTTAACAAAAGAGTAAAAACAACATGCACCCCAAACATAGTTGATATCCACAATCACATTTTTTGAAAAGTCGTGCGAACGAGGGTACGCGAGGCCTACCTACGCCAAATCACAACGTCAAAGTAACTGAAAAAAATGCAATAATAAGTCACAATGAAAAAATGACAAAACAACTTAGAGCAGCAATGTCATATCATAATGGAAACAAAACACGATAACTGGAAGCAGTAATGTTAGATCACAATGGAAACAAACACAATAAATGAAAGCAATAATGTCAGATGAGTAGAAATCACAAACTTAGCGACCCCGATTGTGTGGCTCCGCTCCCTCGCAGGAAACCAAGCAGGTCGGCCATATCCTCATCCATATGGGCTTCATCCGCTTCACTGGGGGATCCTATAGGCCCCTCCCCTGTCTGGGCATCAGGCCAGTTTTCGGGCCATGCGACCTCAGCCCCAAACTGCTTTGGGGTAGGGCATACAAAAGGGGTGGAATCCTGCCACTGCTGGTTGAGGCTAAACTGGTAGAGGCACTCATGTAACTGCACCTGTCCGTGGTTGTTGGCCGCCTGCTGGCGAACCACATGCTGTAGATACTGCTCCACGCTCAGTGGTCTAGCCGAATCGGCCTGCCGAGGTAGGGGCGGTGCGCCCACGGCCTGCTGTGCATCACCCTGTGCCTGCCTAGGCATGCAGTACTTCTCAATGAAGGCTCAGGTGATCGGCGGTCGAATCACCCTGCTGGGGGCGACAAGCACTCCATAGAACTGGCAGAGGCCCGTGATCAATGCCGAAAACCCCAAGGCCTTATTGGACTTCTCTGGGTCCAAAGGGTGCTTAGTAGCTGCCATCCCTGCAAACA
Organism: Glycine max; assembly: GCF_000004515.6. Taxonomy (NCBI): domain Eukaryota; kingdom Viridiplantae; phylum Streptophyta; class Magnoliopsida; order Fabales; family Fabaceae; genus Glycine; species Glycine max. The sequence continues at coordinate 23,943,140 of NC_038250.2, forward strand.
AATAGATGGCATCAACAATTACCTGGGTCTCGTGAACGCTCATCTGTGTCAGGATGGCATACACCAGCTGACACTTAGGCAGAGGGAGGTCGGAGTTGTGGTCCCTAGGCAGGACGTTGCTGAGAAGTAGCGTCATCCATATCTGGGTCAGGGTAGTTATGCTGGTGCGCATGATCTGCAACCGCCTCCCCACAGCGGTTCAGGCAAAATCCTTTCCCGATATGCATATTAGTTGGGCGATGGCCTCCTCATCAAAGTCGTCTGCCTGGTTCCTCCTCTGGCTGAATTCACACTGCTGGTCCTCCTCCTAAATCAGCGGGTGGCCCAAGAACTGGCTAAGGGCATTTGTATCGAAGGGAATCCACTGACTCATCCCCTTGAGCGCATGTCCCGAACCCCCTCCTCAGTGGGCAGGCGTTGGCATAGAATTCTATGAGTATCTCCAGGTCGAATTTAGCCATAGGAGTCATTAGTGGTGCCCAACGCCTGCGAGCTATCTCTTCTTGGAAGTCAGGGTACTTGTCCTCCCTGAGCTGGACACGCCTCTCCCTATGGAACGACCATCCCTTGATGGCCTCGAAGCACTGCTGGTGCTCGGAACTCCAGAACCAGTGACTATCAAACTCCAAGGTGGCACTAGAGCTTTCTCCAGTGGCGTCCTTTCTAGACCTCTTTATGGAGAGCTTCTTCGGAGCCATCTCCTTGTTAGTTGGTGAAAATGACTAACTTTTGTGTATAAAACTTGTGTATATTATATCAAACTTCTCCAATTTATAGTTGTTTTGTAATATTATAAGTACTTTCTGTTAAATATAGGTAATAGATAATTTATACTTTTGTTTTGTGTGTTTAATAATCAATTTCTCTCAATTTTAGGTTAATTAGGCAAATTGGCAAAAGTGTTGTTTTCACCTTCTCGCTAAACCAATCTGCTAGCTTAGCGAGCATTCACTAAGCGCGACACTCAGTGGCTAAGCGCGAGGAAGAATCCAGAAGAAGATGAGCTGTCAGGTTCGCTGAGCGCACTGCTCCAGGTCATCAAGCGCATCGCTTCAACTCATCCGCTAAGCGAGAGAGGCGCGCTAAGCCAAAATCCACTTATACGCGCTAAACAATTCAGATTTGCACTAAGCGTGCGAGCATGGACCAACCCACCTATTTAAGCTTGAAATAAGATTTTTTGTGGGAGTTTGGCCTTTTTTCTTGAGAAGCCTTTGCATGCACAAGAGTCTGGCCTTGGCTTGAAGCTTTTGCATGTGTAGGAAGTTCTAGAGAGAGAAAGGTCTAAGTTCCAAAGAGTTCTGAGAGATTTTGCTGTGTGAAGATTTGCAGAGACGAGAGCTCAAAGCAGAAGCCATTCTGAGCGCTTGAGATGAGTTCGTGAGTGATTGTGAGATCCTAGAGGTGGAGGAGACATCCTCACCACTTGTATTTTTGCAATCTTTCATCTTGTTCTTCTCTGTGTTGTAAAGGAGGTTTCCGGACTATGGAAAGCTAAATCCTCTGTTGGATCTTCCCTGTAGGTACCTGATGTAAATATATTTCTATCTATGTAATGATGTTTTGTGTGTTCTCATTGGTATCTGCTTTTCATTCCAGTATGCCTTTACCTTGATGACGTAGATACATGCCTTGTTAGGGTCATTCAACAGTGGAAACTGGTCTAATTCTGAAGTCCTTGATAGTACGAGGCTAAGTTGTTGTATTGTCACGAGGAATTGGGGTACAAGAACTTATTTGTGTATGTGTGTCTTGATGCGGTCCTAGTTGAGTTTAGTCTTACAAGAGGAATCTGCGGACGAGGCTTAATCAGGATTAGGCTAGGCTATCACGAGGAATCAGTGTCTAGCAGTTCAGGAGACAACATAGGAATACATGAGCATTGTTAGATAGAGAACATCCGTTTTAGCATCAGGAACCTATTAGGAAGACCAACGAGTTCTCTACTTGTTTTTACACAACATTTCTCTTGGGTGATTTTCTTTCTTTTTGCATAGATAGTTTATATACCTGTTCATAACCACAGTCATCTTTTCATAACAGACACCTATTTACCGAAATAGCTTGTCAGATAACACAAGTTCCTTGAGAGTTCGATACTCGATTCTTACCATTTTATACTACTTGTGCGATCCGGTACACTTGCCGGCCGCAAACAAGCTTTTGGCACCGTTGCCAGGGAACTTCTTTTTATTTGGGAAGTTAGCTCGTTCTTAGGTGTCTATTCTTTATTTGTTATTCTTTGATTGTTTCTGTGTATGTTTGTTTTTTAATTTATATTTGTCTTCTCTTATTGAACTGGATAACCGCTGTCTCTTAGTATTCTATGTGTATAGACTCTCCTACAGGTGATTTAGCTACTCCTCACTAAGGCAACTCTTTCACTTCTATATCATGAAGATTATTATCTCAATCCCATTAATGAACTGTGATTTAGCCAGAGGAGAGTAGCACAAAGACAATTGTTATTTTTATTCTATAAATAACTTTGACCGGAGATAGGAACCAGTCATGTATGAATACCTTGAAGAGGAAAGAGCCCCTGATCTTGAGAGTATTTTGGCAGACTTCATGACATACCAAGCTAGCTCTAAAGGGTCCTGTTATGGAATGCAATAGCAGGGAACTCAATTTCAAAGGAACCAGTCTTCAGCAGGCTATCAATGGGAGTCATTCTGGCAACTAGATTATCACGATAAAGTAGAAGGAGTTCTTAATCTGGATGATCTGCTAATTCAATTCAAAGATACAGTAGAGTTAATGCAACAGGCCTTTAGAAGAACTGCAACTTAGATTAGTAAGTTGGTGGATGACATGGCTAACACTATGGTCAGACAAGAGGAAGAGCATGCATAGATTGAAACGCATCAAGAAAGCATTTTTAAAGTTACCTCAATCCATCATCAGATGACTACTGAAGAGAAAACATCTGAAGTCTCTAATACTCCAGAATATTCCTGCCCAGCCACTGCTGGCTATGTTGGAGGAACAGAGAGAGGTAGATTGGAACTCAATGTGGAGGATCAAAAAGTCTCTTTTGACCTCTTTGAGGCCATGAAACACTTAGATATAGGTGATGCTTGTTCTAAGAAGGAAGAGGTGGAACAGGAAATAGTATTATTAGCTTCAACCATGATACAACAGTTTCCTTTGGAAAAAGAATTAGGTGATGAGATAGACAGCTTAGTCGATAATGAAGAGTGTGATGATCCGAAAGACAATTGCGTTGATCATGTGGTTTTTGAAGAATTGGAGAAAATGAGACCACCAGAAAAGCCCAAGGAAGAATTAAAAACCCTTCCAGCACATCTAAAGTATGTATTCTTGGAAGATGACGAGACTAAACCAGTTATAATTAGTAACTCTTTGAAGAAGGAAGAAGAGGATCAACTGGTGCATATTCTAAAACACCTTAAAGCGGCTATTGGTTGGCACATTTCAGATCTGAAGGGAATCAACCCATCATATTGTATGCACAAAATCAATTTGGAAACAAATTGTAAGCCGGTGCAACAACCTCAGAGAAGGTTGAATCCTATAATGAAAGAAGAGGTAAGAAAAGAGGTGCTCAAATTACTAGAGGCGGGACTCATTTATCCAATTGCAGACAACTCATGGGTTAGTCCTATTCAAGTTGTTCCAAAAGAAGGAGGAATGATAGTAGTAAAGAATGATCGAAATGAACTAATTTCTACCAGAACAGTCACAGGATGGTTAATGTGCATTGATTATAGAAAGCTTAATGAAGCCACAAGAAAAGATAACTACCCGCTTCCCTTCATGGATCAAATGCTCGAGAGACTTGTAGGGCAATCTTTCTACTATTTTTTGGATGGATACTCGAGTTATAATCAGATTGCAGTAGATCCCCAAGACCTAGAAAAGACAGCTTTCACATGTCCCTTCGATGTCTTTGCTTATCGCTGCATGCCATTCGGTTTATGTAATGCCCCTGTTACTTTCCAAAGATGTATGATGGCTATCTTTGCTGTCATGGTAGAGAAATGCATTGAAGTCTTTATGGATGATTTTTCAGTCTTTGGTGCATCTTTTGAGAATTGTTTAGCAAATCTAGAGAAGGTGTTACAACGGTGTGAAGAATCCAATCTAGTACTTAACTAGGAGAAATGTCATTTTATGGTTCAAGAGGGTATCATGCTGGGACACAAGATTTCGAAAAAAGGAATTGAGGTAGATAAAGCGAAATTAGATGTTATCTATAAAATTCCACCTCCAGTCAATATGAAAGGCATCCGCAGTTTTTTAGGTCATGCAGGGTTTTATCGACGGTTCATTAAAGACTTCTCCAAAATTGCTAAACCTCTCAGCAACCTGTTGAACAAGGAGGCTGTGTTTGTATTTAATGACGAATGTCTAGAAGCCTTTAACACTCTCAAAGCTAAATTGGTTTCTGCTCCTGTGATCACATCACCAGACTTTGGACAAGAATTTGAATTAATGTGTGATGCAAGTGACTACGCAGTAGGTGTTGTGCTCGAGCAGAGGAAAGGCAGAATATTTCATACCATCTACTATGCTAGCAAAGTATTGAATGATGCGCAGATTAACTATGCCACCACTGAGAAGGAATTGCTGGCGAAGAGGTTCTTCTATGATGCTCGACATTATGTTTGGGATGACCCCCACTTGTTTAAAATAGGTGCAGATAACCTCCTTCGGAGATATGTGACGAGTGAGGAGGCCAAGGGCATACTGTGGCACTGTCATAATTCACCATGTGGTGGGCATTATGGCGGAAGCAAAACAGCAGCCAGGGTCTTACAATTAGGATTTCTTTGGCCAACAATTTTCAAAGACGCCCATCATCATGTCTTAAAGTGTGACCAATGTCAAAGAATGAGGGGAATTTCTCGAAGAAATGAGATGCCTCTGCAAAACATTATGGAAGTTGAAGTTTTTGATTGTTGGGGTATTGATTTTGTGGGCCCTTTTCCTTCATCGACAGGGAATGAGTATATTCTGGTGGCGGTTGATTATGTATCTAAATGGGTGGAAGCTATCGCCATTGCAAGGAATGATGCTAAAATTGTGGTGAAATTTATCAAGAAGAAAATTTTTTCTCGATTTGGGGTACCTCCAATCTTGATCAGTGATGGTGGTTCACACTTTTGTAATACTCAGCTTCAAAAGGTATTGGGACAATGTCATGTGAATCATAGAGTAGCATCCCCCTACCATCCACAAACAAATGGGCAAGTCGAAGTCTCTAACCAAGAATTAAAGAAAATACTAGAAAAAATAGTGGCATCAACTAGAAAAGACTGGTCATCCAAATTGGAAGACGCATTGTGGGTCTATAGAACTACATTCAAAACTACAATTGGGCTGTCTCCGTTTCAATTGGTGTGTGGCAAATCATGTCATTTACCAGTTGAGATGGAACACAAGGCATATTGGGCTCTAAAATTTTTGAACTTTGATGAGAAGGCATCCAGAGAGCAGAGAAAGATCCAATTGTTGGAACTAGAAGAAATGTGATTAACAGCTTATGAATCTTCATGACTTTACAAAGAAAAGGTGAAGACGTATCACGATAAGAAGTTGTTGAAGAGAGAATTCAAACTGGGACAAGAAGTACTACTGTTTAATTCAAGATTGAAGTTGTTTTCTGGTAAGCTGAAATCCAAATGGTCTAGACCCTTTGTTATCAAGAAAGTTCGATCTTATGGTGCAATAGAGCTATATGACCCACAATCTCAGAATCTGGAAAGGACATGGGTTGTAAATGGCCAAAGGTTAAAATTGTATCATGGGAAGGAGTTTATCAGGACACAAGACACTGTTCATTTGATCGCCCAATAAGGTAAAAGCGTCAAGCTAATGATGTTAAAGAAGCACTCCCTGGGAGGCAACCCAGTTTCAATTTGTGTTATTTTTGGTTTTTCATGCAATTGATCATTGGGAACTTGCTGTAGAAGCAAAGCTTCAAGAATTATTTTGATAATGCCAAGGAATTTCAAAGATCATTCAAGATAAATTTCAAGGATGAAGAAAGCAAGATGTCAAGCAAAGCAAAGATCTCAAGATAAGAATTAAGATAGACTTTTAGAAAAGTTTTTGAAAAGCACAAATGATTGGCCAAGTGAGTTTCTATCTTAACAAAAACTTTTCCAAGCATTTTACTCTCTCGTAATCGATTACCAGAGGTTGTAATTGATTACCTTGGTAATCGATTACCAGTGGCCACAAAGCTTTCTGGAAATGTTTTCAAAGTTATTTTCAAAGTTTTCAAAGCTGTAATTGATTACCAATGCTTTAAAACAGTTAAAAATGATTTTGTAAGTGTGTAATCAATTACACATCATATGTAATCCATTACGCCAATGCTGTAATCGATTACCAGAGAGGATTTTCGAGAAAATCTGCCAAAAGTCACAACTTTTCATTTGATTTTTGAATGGCCATCAAAGGCATTTAAATAGGTGACTTGGGCACGAATTTTCTTCAGAGTTTTCACTGTTCACAAAAGATATAATCCTCTCAAACAAAAATCTCTTATCTTCAAAAATTCCTTGGCCAAACACTTGTGTTATTCAATATGGAATTGAGGGCTTCATTGTAACATCTATCTCTTTCAAGAGAGATCATTTCTTCTTCTTCTTCTTACTTCTGAAAAAGGGCTAAGAGACTGTGAGTCTCTTGTTGTAAAGCATCTAAGCACAAAGGAAGGGTTGTCCTTGTGTGTTTCAGAAGGTGTAAAGAATTTGTGAGATAATGGAACTCCCAAGCGGATTCCTTGGGGACTGGACGTAGGCAACGAACTTTGCCGAACCAGTATAAAAACGGCGTTTGCACTTTCTCTTCCCTTAAACTCTTTTATTTATTATTGCTTATTTTTTCTATTCAATAAGTTTAATTTGAATTATTATTTAGGAATTCATTTTAAAAGGAATCATGGGACTTGGGTTAAAATCAAAGTAGAATTTTTAATAGGGAATAGTTTGTGATATCTTAATTCAACCCCCCCTTCTTAAGATATCTAAGGCCACTTGTCCAACAAGTGGTATCAGAGCTTCATTCTTGTACAAAGTTTAGAAGCTTCAAGAATTAATGGCCTCATCAAGCTACTTGTTCCCCGAAGGCAATTCAATTAATAGGCCTCCCATTTTTAATGGAGTGGGTTACCACTATTGGAAAATCCACATGCAAATCTTCATAGAGGCTATAGATTTAAACATTCGGGAAGCCATAGAAATAGGGCCTTATATTCCCACCATGGTTGCTGGAAATACAACAATAGAAAAGCCTAGGGAAGATTGGAGTGAGGAAGAAAGAAGACAAGTACAATATAACTTAAAAGCCGAAAACATAATTACATCTGCCCTAGGAATGGATGAATACTTTAGGGTATCAAACTGTAAAAGTGCAAAGGATATGTGGGATACCCTACAAGTAACACATGAAGGCACAACAGATGTTAAAAGATCTAGGATAAACACATTAACTCATGAATATGAACTATTTAGGATGAATGCAAATGAAAGTATACAAGACATGCAAAAGAGGTTCACACACATAGTTAATCATCTTGCATCTTTAGGAAAAATATTTCCAAATGAGGATCTAATAAATAAAGTTTTGAGATGTCTAAGTAGAGAATGGCAACCCAAGGTAACAGCCATCACAGAATCTCAAGATTTATCTAGTATGTCTCTTGCTACATTATTTGGAAAATTACAGGAACATGAAATGGAGTTGTAAAGACTAAATCAACATGAAGAAAATGATAAGAAGAAGAAGAAGGGAATTGCTCTTAAAGCCTCATCTTCAATACAAGAAGAAAGTGATATGGAATATTCAATTGACTTGGATAATGATGAAGAACTTAGTCTCTTTGTCAAAAGATTCAACAAATTTCTTAGGATGAGAGAAACTCAAAGAAGACAAAACTTCAAACCTAAAAGAAGGATTGAAGAATCATCTCAAACTCCAAGATGCTATGAGTGTAATCAACTCGAACATCTGAGGGTTGATTGCCCAATCTTTAAGAAAAGAATGGAGAAATTCGAGAACAAAAACATTGGAGAAATGGAGGCAAAGAAGGCCTACATCACATGGGATGATAACGACTTAGAATCGTCTGATGATTATGAAAAAGAGTGATTAATCTATGTCTAATGGGCAAAAATTGTGAAAGTGAAAAAGAGGTAACATCTTCTAACAAATCTATTTCTTTTGATGAGTTACAAGATGCATTTGCTGAATTACATAGCGAATCTATTAAACTTGCAAAACTTGTTTCTTCATCTAAGAAAACTATCTCAGATTTAGAGAAAGAGATTTCAAAGTTCAATAAAGAGTTAGATCATCTTAAGTCTGAAGTGTCAATCTCTAAATCAAGTGATAAAGTTCATGCTTCTACTATGACTATTGAAAAAGAAAATTCATGTGAATGTTGTAGTAAATATGTAGAATAAATTAAAAATTTGAAACACTCACTTGCCAAACTCTCAAGTGGCAAAAACAACCTAGATATTATATTAGGAAAACAAAGATGTATTTTTGATAAAGCAGGGATTGGATATAAACCAGAAAAACGACAAAAGTTTTATAAAAATTTCTTTTCTTCCACACAAAAATATAATTCTCCTTTCATTACATGTTTTTACTGTGGAAGAAAAGGCCATGGCATATCTAACTGCTATTTTAGGAAAAATTGTAACAATATTAAAATGATTTGGGTCCCAAAAGGATCCATTGTTCACACTAACACTCAAGGACCCAATAAAGATTGGGTACTGATGTGCCACTATTTTCTCCTATTTCTTAACCCTTTTTGTCACCATTTTAATTACTGATTAGCCTTAATTGTTAAATTAATTATGCAGTTTTATCATTTGGGCTTACTTGACTAATTTTGTGTTTTTAATTTAATTTCAGAAGAATTATAAGCAATTGGGCTTGAATCCGGAATTGGGCTTGGACTTGAAGAGAGCAGACAATTTTATTTTATCAAATCTTATCTTATCCAGATTTTATTTCATCTAGATTTTAATTCATCCAATCTTATCTTATCTTATCTAGATTTTATTTCATCCAATCTTATCTTATCTTGTCCAGATTTTATTTTATTTATGGGCTTGGACTTAAAATAGATTTGTAACCTTTGGGGCTGACGACCTATATAACAACACCAGGGTTTTAGTTTAGAGGGTTTTTCGGAGAGGAGAATAATTCTAGGATTTTAGAATTCCAGTTTTTATTACTATTCATGCACGTTGTTCACGTAGAATAAAATTTGTTTTCTGCAATTTTTTTTATGCTTCAATCTACAATTTCGTTTTCTGCTGATTAATGGAAGGCTAAGTCTCCAGCGTTGTTTTCTCTTGAGGATCAAGCACAACTCTCTTTGAGGTTTTGTTATTACTATTGAATTCTGATCAGTTTTTCCTGTTCACCAATTACTCTGTATCTGATGCTATTAATCCATGCATGCATAGTGCTTGATTAATTGTCTCTACGCTTAATTTACGTTCATGCTTAATGATCCGTTTCGTTCATGATTAATTGGTGTATGTGTTGTTTAATCACGTAATGGTAGTCTTATGTTAATTTTTGCTTAGTAATTTAATTTAGGGTTGGATTAAGTGGTTGAATTGATTAAGGATAAATTCTCGTAACCTAGGATAAGAGACTTGCTTGTAAATCAAGGGGAAACATGTTTTAATTTTGTTATTTTCTAATTCAAATTTGCTTGCTGTTTAAATTACAAAAACAAACAACCCCCCCCCCCCCCAATTCGTTACTATTTTATTACTATCTGTTATGAACGTTTGGTTGATCATTGCTCGTTGGGAGATGACCTAGGGTTACTTCCTAGATACTGCATTTTTAATGTTTATTTGATTCAGGTACAACCTCGATCAAATTTGGCGCCGTTGTCGGGGAGCAGTTGGCCAAAGGTTCATAATAGTGTTTAGTTTTTTTTTTTTTTTTGTGTAGCTCTGTCATTTAGGTTGTGACTGTCTGTTGTTTTGTTTTGAGGAGCGTTTTGTTTTTCATTTCAGTCGCATTCCATATTTTAGCGACTATTTTTGCGACTGTTTCAGTTTTGTGTTTTGCTGTGAATAGTGATTAGCGATTGGGAACTAGCGACTAATTTGGCAATTTAATTAGCGATTTTTGTTTTGATAGTTAGAGTTGTTATTTTTGGCTGATTTTTTGTGTGGTAGTTTCTTTTGATCCATATTTTGTGTGAAAAATACCAGGAGCACTTGGTGTGGTTGAATTTGAGAGAGACTAAAATTTTGGAAACTTGTTTTTAGCAAAACTTAAAACGACCATAACTTTTGCTCTGGGTATCAGAATGACTATTATTATATATGCATTTGGGGTAAAAGAAAATTTCCCATGCCGTGGCAATGGGAAATCATCCGTTTACTAAGTTTTTTTATTTTTCAAGTATTATTGTCCTATTTTTCTAAACTTTGCTTAGGTAGTTTTCATTATTTTGGGGTGTTGCTCACAAAATTTCAGCTCATTTGGATATCGTTTGACTATAGTTGTAGTTTTAACCCTCCCCTAGTGCTTGTTTGAAAACACATTATTTGCTGCATGTAGTTCATGACTAGGGGCAATCCAGGTGATTTACAACCCTTTGATCCTGAAATAGATAGAACCTTTCATAGATTAGTTAGGCATAGTGTGCATCCTGATCACTCTGTGCATTTCGAGCATTTTGAGCATTTTGAGTATGTTGTTGCTGGTGATTCTGAATATTCTGATTTTGAGCATTCAACTACTAATTTTCATACTGAGAACATGGCTCAACCTCCACCTCGTGAGAGGACTCTTAGGGAGATGGCTGCACCTTATTTCACTTACGAAAGCTTGTGCATTCAACATCCTGATGAGGGTGTTCAATATGTTCTCAAGACTTGACTAATACATTTGCTACCTAAGTTTCATGGTCTTTCAAGTGAAGATCCTCATAAGCATCTTAAGGAGTTCCATATTGTTTGTTTCAACATGAAGCCCCTTGATGTCCAAGAAGATCATATATTTCTAAAGGCCTTTTCTCATTCTCTGGAAGGAGTGGCAAAAGATTGGCTATACTACCTTGCTCCCAGGTCCATTTTCAGCTGGGATGACCTTAAGAGGGTGTTCTTGGAGAAATTCTTCCCTGCATCTAGGACCACTGCCATTAGAAAAGACATTTTAGGCATCAGGAAACTTATTGGAGAGAGCTTGTATGAGTACTGGGAAAGATTCAAGAAATTGTGTACAAGCTGTCCTCACCACCAGATTTCTGAGCAACTCCTTCTTCAATATTTCTACGAGGGACTTAGCATCATGGAGAGGAGTATGATTGATGCTGCCAGTGGTGGAGCTCTTGGTGATATGACCCCTGCTGAGGCTAGGAATTTGATTGAGAAGATGGCTTCCAACTCCCAACAATTTAGTGCAAGAAATGATGCTATTGTCCTTAGAGGAGTCCATGAGGTGGCCACGGATTCATCTTCATCAGCTGAAAATAAAAAGCTTGAGGGAAAACTTGATGCCTTGGTCAACCTAGTAACTCAGCTTGCCATGAATCAGAAATATGCACCTGTTGGAAGAGTTTGTGGTCTATGTTCTTCTACAGATCACCATACAGATCTTTGTCCTTCTTTGCAGCAATCTGGAGTTAATGAGCAACCTGAAGCTTATGCTGCAAACATTTATAATAGACCCCTCAGCAGCAAAACCAACAACAACAGAATAATTATGATCTTTCAAGCAACAGATACAATCCAAGTTGGAAAAATCATCCAAATCCTCCACAACAACAACAGCCTGTCCCTCCTTTCTAGAATGTTGCTGGTCCAAGCAAGCCATATGTTCCTCCTCTAATGCAGGAACAACAACAACAACAACAAAGACAACAAGAAACTAAGTCTCCTCCTCAACCTTCCTTAAAAGAGTTAGTGAGGCAAATGGCCATCCAGAATATGCAATTTCAGCAAGAGACAAAAGCCTCCATTCAGAGTCTGACAAATCAGATGGGGCAGATGGCTTCTCAATTGAACCAAGCTCAGTCCCAAAATTCTTTCAAATTGCCTTCACAGACTGTGTAGAATCTGAAAAAATGTGAGTGCCATCACATTGAGGTATGGCAACCAAATTCAAGTGCCTCCAATAGTAGGAGCACCTGCACCTGAACCTATCAAGCTTCATTCTACACCTGAAAAAGAGGATGAGATAGTTGCACAAAAGAGAAAGCTTCCTAACAAAAATTTTCATGAAGGTGGACCTTCTTCTAGTAATTCTGACTTACCGCAGCCGCCCATCCCTCTTCCATTCCCACCTAGAGCAATTCCAAACAAAAAGATGGAAGAAGTGGAAAATGAGATCTTGGAGACCTTCAGGAAAGTAGAGGTGAACATACCTCTGCTAGATGCCATCCAGCAGATTCCAAGATATGCCAAGTTTTTAAAGGAGTTGTGCACCCACAAAAGGAAGCTTAAAGGCAATGAAAGGATTAGCATGGGCAGAAATGTGTCAGCATTGATAGGTAAATTTGTTCCTCACATTCCTGAGAAATGTAAGGACCCAGGTACTTTTTGTATGCCTTGCATTATTGGGAACAGTAAATTTGAGAATGCCATGCTAGATCTAGGAGCATCAGTTAGTGTCATGCCTCTGTCCATTTTCAATTCTTTATCTCTTGGACCTTTGCAATCTATAGATGTGGTGATTCATTTGGCAAATAGAAGTGTTGCTTACCCCGCAGGTTTCATAGAGGATGTGTTGGTTCGGGTTGGTGAACTTATTTTTCCTGTTGATTTTTATGTTCTTAATATGGAAGAGGGATTTTCCCATGGTTCAGTTCCAATTATTTTAGGCAGGCCATTTATGAAAACACTCCGAACCAAGATAGATGTTTATGCTGGCACATTGTCTATGGAATTTGGTGATATTGTTGTTCATTTTAACATTCTTGATGCCATGAAACATCCATCTGTGGATCATTCTATTTTTCGTGCTGAGATAATTGATCAGATTGTTGATGATTATATGTTTGATTTTGATTCTGTTCTTCATGGTAGGAAACATCCATTTTTATCTGATCTGCATACTTGACACTCCTTATGCATTGAATTTGAATCTGAGTTTGAATTTGATCCTGTATCTGATTTTTATGCTGAGAGTGAATTTGAATTTGAGTCTGGTTCTAATGTTCTGGGTGTTGTACCTCTTGATGTTGATTTTTTAGAGTCAGAATGCACTAACCATGTTGCAGGAAGTACATATACTTCTGACTTGCTTTATGAGGTACAGGCTGAGGAACCTTCCTCTTCTCTTACCCAGGTTCCTCCCACTGTTCAGCCACCACCCACACCAGAGTTTAAACCATTGGATGGACTTTAGCAGACATTCTTGGTATTAGCCCATCAACCTGCATGCATAGGATACTTTTAGAGGATGGAACCAAGCTAGTGAGGCAGCCACAACGGCGACTCAACCCCCCATCATTCTAGATGTGGTGAAAAAGGAAGTGACCAAGCTCTTACAAGCTAGAATCATCTACCCCATTTCTGACAGCCAGTGGGTGAGTCCAGTCCAAGTGGTTCCTAAGAAGACAGACCTCACAGTGATTAAGAATGAAAAGGATGAGCTTATCCCCACAAGAGTGCAGAACAACTGGTGAGTCTGCAATAATTATAGGAGGCTGAACCAGGTAACCAGAAAAGATCATTTTCCCCTGCCATTCATTGATCAAATGCTTGAGCGCTTGGCAGGTAAGTCTCATTACTATTTTCTTGGTGGTTTTTCTGGTTATTTACAAATTCATATTGCTCCTGAGGATCAAGAAAAGACCACATTCACCTGTCCCTTTGGCACTTTTGCTTATAGGAGGATGCCCTTTGGCCTATGCAACGCCCCTGGTACCTTCCAGCGGTGTATGCTTAGCATTTTCAGTGATTTTTTATAGAGTTACATAGAGGTGTTTATGGATGATTTTACTGTTTATGGATCCTCTTTTGATGCATGTTTGGATAGTCTGGATAGAGTTCTTAATAGATGCATTGAAACTAACCTTGTGCTAAATTTTGAAAAATGTCACTTCATGGTAGAACAAGGTATAGTTTTAGGGCATATCATTTCCAGTAGGGGCATAGAGGTAGATCCTGCAAAAATAGATGTTATTTCATAATTGCCTTACCCCTTTTGCATGTGAGAGGTTCATTCTTTTCTTGGTCATGCAAGGTTTTATAGGCGCTTTATCAAGGATTTTAGCATAGTGGCCCATCCACTATCCAATCTGCTGCAGAACGAGGTGGAGTTTGATTTTGATGACCAGTGCAAAGAGGCTTTTGATTGCCTCAAGCGTGCGGTGACTACCACCCCTATCATTTAGGAACCTGATTGGACAGCCCCATTTGAGCTTATGTGCGATGCATCCAATTACGCATTGGGGGCTGTCCTTGCTCAAAAGATTGGTAAGCTTCCTTGGGTGATCTACTACGCTTCTAGAACTTTGGATGCTGCTCAAGCAAATTACACTACCAGAGAGAAGAAGCTATTAGCGATAGTTTTTGCTCTTGAGAAATTTCGTTCATATTTACTTGGTACTCGTGTTATTGTTTATACTGATCATGCAGCTCTGAAGTACCTGTTGAAGAAGGTTGAATCAAAGCCTAGATTGATCAAGTGGATGCTTTGGCTCCAAGAGTTTGATTTGGAGATCCATGATCGGAGCGGTGCATAGAACCTCGTGGCTAACCATCTGAGTAGGATTGCGCGTGTGTCTGAGGACTCACCCATTCGGGATGATTTTCTGGATGACCACTTGTACATTCTGTATAGTATTTCTAATTCCTTCCCCACTCCTTGGTTTGCTAATATTATGAATTATTTGGTTGCTTCTGTTTTTCCTCCCTTAGCATCTAAAGCTCAAAATAATAAAATTATATTTGGGATGACCCCTATTTGTGGAAGTTGTGCAGTGACCAGGTTATTAGGAGATGCATTCCAAACCATGAGATTGACTCAGTCCTGCAATTCTGTCATTTTTCCGCACCAGGTGGCCATCTTGGCATATAGAGGAGAGCTCGCAAGGTTCTTGATTGTGGTTTCTATTGGCCCACCATCTTCAAGGATGCATGGAGAATCTGTAGCATTTGTGAGCCTTGTCACAAAGCAGGTGGCTCACTTTCATGGAGACAGAAAATGCCTCAACAACCTATGTTATTCTGTGAGGTGTTTGATGTCTGGGGTATAGATTTTATGGGGCCTTTCCCTGTCTCTTTTGGTTTTGTTTATATTCTCCTTGCTATGGTTCAAAATGGGTGGAAGCCAAACCCACCAGAACTAACGATGCTAAGGTTGTTGTGGATTTTGTTAGATCTAATCTGTTTTGTAGGTTTAGAGTCCCTAGAGCCATTGTTAGTGATCAAGGCACCCATTTTTGTAACAGATCCATGTATGCCTTGCTCAAAAAGTATGGGGTCGTGCACAAAATTTCTACACCTTACCACCCCCAAACTAATGGGCAGGCTGAGATTTCAAATAGGGAGATAAAAAGGATCTTGGAGAAGATTGTGCAGTCGAACAAAAAGGATTGGATCACCAGGCTGGATGATGCTCTTTGGGCGCATAGGACTGCCTACAAAGCACCCATAGGAATGTCACCATATCGGGTTGTCTTTGGCATGGCATGCCATCTTCCTGTAGAGATAGAGCACAAAGCCTATTGGGCTCTAAAGACCTGCAACTTCTCTACTGATCAGGCTGGATAGGAAAGGAAGTTGCAACTAAGTGAGCTAGATGAGATCCATTTAGAAGCCTATGAGAATTCCAAATTCTACAAGGAGAAGACCAAGAAGTTCCATGACAGCTTGATAGCTAAGAAGGACTTCGTGGTTGGACAGAAAGTTTTATTGTATAACTCTAGGCTCGGACTCATGAGTGGTAAGTTGAGGTCAAAGTGGATTGGTCCTTTTGTGGTGACTAATGTTTTTCCTTATGGTACAATTGAGATCAAAAGTGAATCCACAGATAAGAGCTTCAAGGTCAATGGACACCGGCTGAAACCATTCCTCACAAATCCCTCCTTAGTGGATGTAGTGGTGGAGGAGACCTCCTTACTTCACCCTACTTCTCTTCCGCCATGACTTAGGGAGTTTTTTTTTTGTCTCCTTCTTTACTTTTATTGCACTTGTCCAATTTTATTGATTGCTCTTGATCTTGTGATTGTGCTACATTGAGGACAATGTGTTGTTTAAGTGTGGGGGTGGGGGGGAGACTGTTCTTTAATTTTGTTGATTTTGTTGGGTTTTCTAGTTTAATTTTTTTAGTTTTTCTAGGTTAATTTTCTTATTTTGGTTTTATGTTTTGTGTACAACATTGCATGTTTCGCTTTGAATTATAGGTTATGTATAGGTAATGGTAATTGCTTTTGAAATAGGAATTTCTTGGCATTTTGTGAATTGAAATCCTTGTTTTTCTCTACATGTCAAGTTAGTTTTGAAAGTTCAAATTGGAAGTGATAGATTTACCCTTGGTGAGAATTTGAGCCATCATCATCTATTTTATTCGGTGTGTTTTGCCCCATTGATTGGTTGCATAATAGCCTTGGCTTGACTCTTGTTGATACTTCTTGCTTCACATGCATGTTGGGAGATGATTTAGGCATTTTGTTCTTATAAGCCTCTAGCCAAATAAGCCTACCTTGAATTAATTCCTTTGATAGCCTCTTTGAGCCTATGTTCCCCTTTCTTTGTTTTGAAGCTCATTACAAGCCTTAAGTGAAAAACCATGATCTCACCCTACCCTTAAGGAATTTTGGAGCTTTGGAATTGTTTTGGGAATAAGTGTGGGGGGTATGTTTCATTGGATGATATGTTTTTGTTGTCCATGCTTGATGATGTATTTTGGCCATGCTTGATGTATATACATATATTGCCTAATTGTTGCTTTATTTTTCAATTGCTACCGTTCATGTTTTAAAAAAAAAAATTGAAAAATAATGAAGTTGAATACATGAGGTCTTGGTTTGAAGACTTGTATTGGTTTGAGGACTTGGTTGACTTTGTTTTGGGTTTACTTTTTATGCTTAATTTTTAATTTTGGTTTTGGGGTTTACTACTTTTTCTTATTTCTCACTTATTCCCCATTGCTCCTCTATTCCTTTGGGTTTTAGCTACTTATCTCATACTTTCCTCTACCTTGTCCTTGGCCCCATTACAACCTTAAAAGACCTTTTGATCCTCATATGCATGTGTTTGTGATGTGGTTGTCAATTTTAGAGTCTTGCCAAGTCTATGTGGTGTTTGTTTTCATGGGTGCTCTGAGAGTAAACGGTAGCCTAGACACTTGAGAGATAGAGTGCATATCTTATGAGGCTTTATCACTTTTCATTCTTGAGCTGATTGACTATCTTGCCATGTTTGAGATGCTTGGATGATTTTCATGACTGCCTTGATTCTTTAACTCTCTACATGTTGGATGTTGCCCATTCCTTTCATTCCTTGAGATTCATTGAGAAATATGTAATTGTTTTTGTGTTTGTTTGTTTCTCTTTAATGTCTCTGGATTTGTTCCTTGCTTTGCTTTTTGATTTTGCCCAGGAGTGCAAAAGGCTAAGTGTACGGGGATTTGATGTGTCATTATTTTCTCTTATTTCTTAACCCTTTTTTGTCAACATTTTAATTACTGATTAGCCTTAATTGTCAAATTAATTATGCAGTTTTATCATTTGGGCCTACTTGACTAATTTGTGTTTTTAATTTAATTTCAGGAGAATTATAAGCAATAGGGCTTGAATTCGGAATTGGGCTTGGACTTGAAGAGAGTAGATAATTTTATTTTATCAAATCTTATCTTATCCAGATTTTATTTAATCTAGATTTTATTTCATCCAATCTTATCTTATCTTATCCAGATTTTATTTCATCCAATCTTATCTTATCTTGTCCAAATTTTATTTTAT
The DNA here is from genome assembly GCF_000004515.6 of Glycine max. Taxonomy (NCBI): domain Eukaryota; kingdom Viridiplantae; phylum Streptophyta; class Magnoliopsida; order Fabales; family Fabaceae; genus Glycine; species Glycine max. The sequence goes on from NC_038250.2 coordinate 23,961,075, forward strand.
TTATGGGCTTGGACTTAAAACAGATTTGTAAGCTTTGGGGCTGAGGACCTATATAACAGCACCAGGGTTTTAGTTTAGAGGGTTTTTCAGAGAGGAGAATAATTCTAAGATTTTAGAATTCCAGTTTTTATTACTATTCATGCACATTGTTCATGTAGAATAAAATTTGTTTTCTGCAATTTTGTTTCTGCTTCAATCCACAATTTCGTTTTCTGCTGATTAATGGAAGGCTAAGTCTTCAACATTGTTTTCTCTTGAGGATCAAGCACAACTTTCTTTGAGGTTTTGTTATTACTATTGAATTCTGACAGTTTTTCCTCTTCACCAATTACTCTGTATTTATTGTTATTAATCCATGCATGCTTAGTGCTTGATTAATTGTCTCTACGCTTAATTTACGTTCATGCTTAATGATCAGTTTCATTCATGATTAATTGGTGTATGTGTTGCTGAATCACATAATGACAGTCTTATGTTAATTTTCGCTTAGTAATTTAATTTAGGGTTGGATTAAGTGGTTGAACTGATTAAGGATAAATTCTCGTAACCTAAGATAAGAGACTTGCTTGTGAATCAAGGGGAAACAACATGTTTTAATTCTGTTATTTTCTAATTCAAAATATGCTTGCTGTTTAAATTACACAAACAAACAACCCCCCCCCCCACAATTCGTTATTGTTTTATTACTATCTGTTATGAACGTTTGGTTGACCATTGCTTATTGGGAGACGACCTAGGATCACTTCCTAGATACTGCATTTTAATGTTTATTTGATTCGGGTACGGCCTCAATCAGGTACCTTAGTCACAATATTGATCTTGTAGGAACCCTTGAGGAAAAAGTGGTACATAGATAGTGAGTGCTCAAAACATATGACGGGAGATGCATCAAAGTTCACACATATCTCTCCCAAGAAAAGCGGGCATGTAACCTATGGTGACAACAACAAAGGTAGAATTATTGGAGTTGGAAAAATAGGTACAAATTCTTCAACCTCCATTGAAAATGTTCTACTTGTTGAAGGTCTTAAGCACAGTCTGCTTAGTTTTAGTCAATTGTGTGATAAAGGCTATCTGGTATCATTTTATTCTCAAAAATGTGTCATTAAACATGGACATGATACAAATATAAAGCATATAGGGTTTAGAGTCAATAATGTTTACATGATAGACTTAAGACAAAAACTAAGTAATAATCAATGTTTTCTTAGCAAAGATAATGATCCATGGCTATGGCATAAAAGAATTGCTCACATTAACATGGAACACTTAAAAAAATTAATTTCAAAAGATTTAGTTGTTGGTTTGCCAAAAATAAAATTTGAAAAAGATAGACTATGTGATGCATGCCAAAAGGGAAAACAAACTAGAGTTTCATTAAAATCCAAAAACATTATTTCAACTACTCAACCTTTACAATTACTACACATGGATTTGTTTGGCCCTTCTAGAATCATGAGTTTTGGAGGAAGTTACTATGCCCTTGTTATAGTTGATGACTATTCTAGATACACTTGGACACTATTTATCACTCATAAGAATGATGCATTTCAAGCATTTAGGAAACTTGCAAAAATGATTCAAAACAAGAAAAATCTCAAAATTATATCTATTAGGAGTGATCATGGGGGTGAATTTGAAAATAAAGAATTTGAATTATTTTGTGATAAGCATGGCATTCATTGAACATAACTTTTTTGCACCTAGAACCCCTCAACAAAATGGAGTTGTTGAAAGGAAAAATAGATCTTTGGAAGAAATTGCTAGAACCTTATTAAATGACACTCCTTTTCCAAAATATTTTTGGGCTGAAGCCGTTAATATTGCATGCTATATCATGAATAGGAATTTAATAAGACCCATTTTAAAGAAAACTCCATATGAACTATTTAATGGTAGAAAACCTAACATTTCACACCTTCATGATTTTGGTTGCAAATGCTTTGTATTAAACAATGGAAAAGAAAACTTAGGAAAGTTTGATGCTAAGTCAGATGAAGGAATTTTCCTTGGTTATTCCTTGCATAGTAAAGCTTATAGAATATATAATAAGAAAACTATGACTATTGAAGAATCTATTCATGTTTCCTTTGATGAGTCTAATGATTTTCCTCCAAGAAAGGATATTCTAGATGATATTGCAGAATCTTTAGAACAATTGCGTATTTATGGAAAAGATTCTAAAGGAAAAGGGAAAGGAAGCAATGAAGATCCTCCAGAAGAAGCCAAATAAAATGATGAACTTCTAAGAGAATGGAAAGCTTCAAGAGATCATCCCCTTGACAACATTATTGGTGATATCTCAAAAGGGGTAACAACTAGACATTCTCTTAAAGATTTATGCAATAATATGGCTTTTGTGTCTATGGTTGAACCTAAAAATTTAAATGAAGCCATAATAGATGATCATTGGATAGTTGTTATGCAAGAATAACTAAATCAGTTTGAGAGAAACAATGTGTGGGAACTAGCAGAGAAACCTGAAAACTACCCCATCATAGGAACAAAATGGGTATTTAGGAATAAGTTAGATGAACATGGCATAATCATTAGAAATAAGGCTAGATTAGTTGCAAAAGAATATAATCAAGAAGAGGGAATAGATTACGAAGAAACGTATGTTCTAGTTGCAAGATTAGAAGCCATTAGAATGATTTTAGCGTATGCATCCTGTCATACCCTAATTTCGTCCGGGGATTATTATTTGACGATATACAACCTTTGATTGGCCGCTTCGAGATACTTGGCACCCTTTGTTGCACAATATGTGAAGTCTCGAGACGTGCCAAAAATCAAAAGGAAGCAGGCTTACGCGATCCGTGAAAATTCCGTAATGTGACGGAAATCGAAAGGAGGCGTTTTTCGCAATCCGTGAGTTTTCGTAACTTCTTCGAAAGCTAAAAAAGAGTAAATACATAATCCATAAGGATTCGTAACCTTGCGGAAGGAGAATAGGTATCGTTACGGAATTCGTAAAGTTTCGTAACGTTACGAAAAAAGAATTACCAAAAAAGGTAAAGGGGTGCATTTAGTAAAAAGGGGGGTACAAATAGAAATCAGGCCCACTTGGGCCTTCCAGATTCTTCCTCCAGAAGGCTGTTGCTTCTGGAGGAAGCAACCTTGCTCGCCTGGGCGAGCTGAGCTCGTCTGGGCAAGCTGGGTGGCAAGCTCCTCCCCTATTCTACTATAAATACGGTGAGGAGTGAAGGGAGAAGGGGTTCAGCCTTCTTGGCACTTCTTATTCTCTCGAAATTGCTGAGGAAAATTATTTCCGTGAAGAAAATCCAAGCCAAGGCGCTTCCGTAATGTTTCCGTGAGTAATTACGCGAAGATTCTCGACCGTTCTTCAACATTCCTCGTTCGTTCTTCGTTTTCTTCAGTCTTCAACGGGTAAGTACCTCAAACCGAGCTTTTCAATTCATTCTATGTACCCGTGGTGGTCCACATTTTGTTTCATGTATTTTTATTCTCATTTTCATTCGCTTTCTATACCCCCTTTTGACGTGCTTCAGTCATTTATTTAAGTCATTTCTTGCCTAATCTAAAAATAAAATAAATTTCCACCGATTATTTGAATTGTATCATCCGTTAATTTCTGTTAAAATGAATTCCGACCGTTCGGTCGTGCCGTAACCACGTTGGAAATCAAAAAAGGAGGTAAAATAATAATATAATAATAAAAAAATACCTTTTTAGTAAAATAAAGCGAAAAATCAATCGGACGTTTTCTCTTTGGGATTTCTCTTTGGGATTTCACAAAAAATAGGGTTTTGAAAGTTTATCATTTCAGTGTCTTACCAAGTAAAATGGATCATTTTTAAGGTCCAACGCCTTAAAATGATCACACTTCAAGTAAAAAGAATCACTTGATTCACGCATGAGAAAGAACTACGTAGGTCTGATTTCCTCTTTGATAAAGGGTACGTAGGAGCAAGAGCCCCCGCTTTTATCGACCTCAAATAATAAAAAGAACTAAAAGTTAAGATAACACAATTTCCACAATTCTAAAAATAGGTTGTTGTCCTTCAAGACAAACGTAAGAGGTGTTAATACCTTCCTCAAGCGTAAATACAACTCCCGAACTTAGAATTTTCATTTTGACCGGTTTCCTTCGGTTTTCCCGACGTTTTCCACAAATAAACGTTGGTGGCGACTCCGCGCATCTTTCCTCCTTTGGAAAGCGCACCCGTGAGCCTCGCCCTCGCTCGCCCGCGAAGGGCACGTTGCGACAGTTGGCGACTCCACTGGGGAATTTTTTGTGAGTTAGGCCTATTTTAAAGAATTGTGGAATTGTGAAACTTTGTGTGTGCATTTTGTTGAATTGTGTAAAATGTAAATAACTGTTGTCTATTTTGCATTCTTTACACTGCATTCTAAGCACCCACGGGTTTGAGTAAAAAAGGGGCCCTATACCCGGGTTCATGGGAATTTAAGGAGTGGAGGTGAATCTATTATCATGCTAGGTCTCCGACTTGCTTGATAATAGTGAAACCTCGTCTAGAGCTTTCTCTCTTTATAATGTGTTGTCGCTGGTATTCCATACCGCCACAATATTGTTATCTTGAGTGATGATACCTCTAGAAAACAGTCGTGTGAGTTATGAATTGTTGGGGAGTAGCTATTAGAGACCCCTAGATATTGTCCTATAGGTTCCCAAATAGGGGCAAAGAGCAAACACGCTCCGTGCCATTCGTCCTCATGCATTTTTTGGTAAATAGCACCAGTTTATAGTTTTGCTAGTGATGTTTGGTTTCTTTAGAGGAATACGTAACCATTTTAATACTACGTTGAGGCGCCATCATGCCCAAAACGTAGCATTAAAATTGGATCTCTACAATCTCGTATGTGTGAATTACCCCTTTGTGTTGTTTTCTTTCCGTTTCATGCATACGCATTGCATCATTCATGTCGGAGTCTTGATCCACCCCTTTTTTAGGTAAATGATGGGGACAAATCAAAACGGAAAAAGGTTTTATCAAGTCAAGGTTAAAAGTTTAGATGTCACCAGCCTCAAGGAATTGGGATGATTGATGGGACCTCTCCAAAGGCAAGCATTCCGCAAAGTGTACGGAAAGATTCTAGATTTGACCGCAGCGGAGGTATTTATGGAAGCTGTCGTATCCCTCGCCCAATACTACGACCAGCCGTTGAGGTGTTTCATGTTTGGGGACTTCCAAAAGGTACCGACTATTGAAGAGTTTGAGAAAGTATTAGGATGCCCTCTTGGGGGGAGAAAACCGTATCTTTTCTCCGGGTTTCTTCCCTCCTTGAGCAAGATTGCCACTGTGGTTGGGGATTCGGCAAAAGAGTTGGATCACATGAAGCAAACTCGCAACGGCGTAGTAGGCCTACCACGGAAATACTTGGAAAGCAAGGCAAGGAATATGGCGAGCCAAGAGAAGTGGGGCCCGTTTGCGGATATACTAGCTTTGTTGATTTTTGGGGTTGTCCTCTTTCCGAACGTGGACGGTTTGGTGGACTTAGCCGCCATTGACGCTTTCGTCGCGTATCACCATAGCAAGGAGAGTCCAGTGGTGGCTATCTTGGCAGATTTGTTTGATACCATTGACCGGAGATGTGAGAAAAATAGTGCATGGATTGTCTGTTGTTTACCCGCTCTCTGTGTGTGGTTGGTTTCAAACCTATTCCAACAAGACACAATACACCCGTGTCCGCTTCAAAGCTATCGCTCATGCGCCGAAAAAGGAAGAGTCGATTGGGACCAACATTTGGCTGGAATAGGAGGAACCACAATCAATTGGTTTCCTCGTTGGAAGGAAGGCAAGGAAGGAGTTCTCTTTTCGTGTGGGGACTACCCTAATGTTCCATTGATAGGGACTAGGGGTTGTATTAATTATAATCCCGCACTCACCATAAGACAGCTAGGGTACCCCATGAGGGGAGCGCCAACTGAAGAAAGTCTCTCGTCTTTCCTTGTGAGGGATCTAGGCGCGAAAAGTCTCAAGGTGATACAAAGAGTCCACAAGGCGTGGAGAAGTCCGTTGAAGAAAGACAAGGAGCTTAGAGGCATCCGAAATGGCGTCATCGGTGGTTATCATGGATGGTTAAGAGTTCACACGCGAGGGTTAGATTGGCTCTCCAAATTGAAAGTTATCAATGAGGAGAACTTCGAAGCTCCGGAGAAAGATGAAGAAGTCCAAGCTCTCAAATTAGAGCTAGGGAAGGCGAGACTCGCCAAGGAGAAATTCAAATCAGCCGCTACACACATCCGGAAAGAGTGCACCGAGTTACAAGAGGAAAACGCGGCCAATGCAAGAGCCCTTGAACAAGAAACTAAAAGGGCCCGCAAGGAGGAATATGGCCGAGAGAAATTCCAAGGAGCATTGTGGGGTAGCAACAGTGAGCTCAAGCTCCGAAGAGAGGAAAGAGACCAGTCACGGGTGCATGGCATGATCTTAAAAGAAGAGTTAGCTGCGTGCGCAAGATCCAAGAGGAGTTTGGCTCAACACTTGGAAGCCACGGAGCAAAGCATGCTAGTTATCATAGGGCAATACAAGGAAGAGTTGAACCAGTCTGTGGCCCATGAACAAAAGCTAGTGGAGGATTTTGCACAAGTGTACGCCGAAAAAGAAGCAAGATGGAGGGTGATTGATGCATTGCATCAAGAAGCGACTATGTGGATGGATAGGTTCGCCTTGACCTTGAATGGAAGTCAAGACCTCCCGCGTCTATTAGCCAAAGCAAAAGCCATGGCCGAAGTGTGTACGGCCCCCGAGGAGATTAATAGGCTAATCAATTACCGTCAACACATGGATTTGATGGCCCACATAATTAGAAACCGTTAGGTTCTCTTGTAACACCTTTGTATAATCTTGGCTAGATGAAAGCTTTGTTCTTTTTATAAAATGAGAAGTTCTGAACTCATCATGTTATAAAAAAAAACCTTGGGGTGGATCCAAGTGCTCCGATCATTCATTTGCATATTCATGTTTTGGTGGCATACTCACCGTTGTTTAGGAATTTCATCATAACTAAGAAAACACCAAGGTACCCCTATAACACTCGTACCCAATATCGTCATTCCTCCCAAGTTCAAAGTACCGGACTTTGATAAGTACAAAGGGACGACATGTCCGAAAGGGCATCTTCAGATGTATTGCCGAAAAATGGGGGCGTATTCTGCGGACGAAAAGTTGTTGGTCCATTTCTTTCAAGACAGCTTGGCCGGAGTAGCTGTAGCATGGTATACCAATCTGGAAGTTTCCCAGATCCGATCATGGAAGGACTTGGCAACTGCCTTCATTAGGCAGTACTAGTACAATACGGATATGGCTCCCGATCGGAACCAGTTTCAGTGTATGACTAAGCGAGAGCATGAGTCCATTAAGGAATATGCCCAAAGATGGAGAGATCTCGCAGCCCAAGTCGTACCGTCCATGATGGAAAGGGAGATGATCACAATTATGGTAGATACATTACCCACGTTCTACTATGGAAAGCTGATAGGCTACATGCCAGCTAACTTTGCGGATCTCGTCTTCGCTGGAGAAAGGATTGAATCTGGACTACGAAAAGGCAAGTTCGAATATGCTTCCAATGTGGCCCCCAACAACAACAGAAGAGACCCAGTAGTGGGCGCGAGGAAAAAGGAAGGAGACGCTCACGCGGTCACCACCGCCCCGACGTGGATGAAAGTACCCCAAAATATCCAAAGCTCATACCAGCCCAATCCCCCAAATTTTTTAATCCGAGCCGGGAATTCCCTCCTGACTCAAGTAAAAGGACCACCCGCAGCAGAAAGAGCGCCGGCCCAACGCACAGCTCCAGCCGCTCCCCAGCTAGTTAATAATACAGCCCCCGGCGCGAGCTATAAATATGCACAGCACCCGCCCCCGAAAGATAACTTCTCTCCTATTCCCATGGCATACTCCGAGTTATGGCCTTCATTATTGGAGAATCACTTGGTGGTGGCCATACCCGGGAAGGTCCTCCAGCCACCCTACCTCAAGTGGTATGACCTGGGTGCCAAGTGTGCGTACCATAATGGGGTTCCCGGACACAACATTGACTCCTGCATCCTGTTCAAGTATAAGGTACAGCACCTGATTAGTACCGGCTGGCTATCATTTCAGGAGGAAGGCCCAAATGTTAAAACCAACCCGCTAGCTAGTCATGGAGGGGCTAGCGTGAATGCCGTCGAAGAGGATGGGCCATCGCGGGCGAAGAGATTAAGAGAGGTGGCTACTTCTAGACGCTTCATCTATCAATCACTGCAAGCGGCGTGCATCGTCTCCCGTGGTGGAGACAAAAGGGATGAATGTTTGTTTCACCTCGGGGAGTCGCATGACATGGAAACCTGCCCCGCGGTGGAAGAATTGCTTCAGCGGTTCATGGATTTCGGGCAGCTTGAAGTGTCCATAAGAGGGAGGGAAGAACCACAAATTTGCATGCAGTCGGAAGAGAAGAAGGTTCCTCTAACCCCCAAGGCCCTAGTGATATGTTTTACTAGGAAAGGGACCGGCTCCACACCCATGTATCCCTGGACAGTGCCCAAGCCAACGCCATTTCCATATCAAAGTAATAAGGTCGTTCCGTGGAAGTATACCCCTCCCGCGTCCAGCGAAAGAGTTGCAACCGAAGTTGACTCCCTGTCAGCTAAGGTAACCAACATCACTGGCCTCATGGCGTAACCCGCAGTGGTCGGGTGTTCGCTTCCCCTCACCCGGCGGAGTTGCCCTCCAAGGGAAAAGCGCCCATGATCCAAGAGCCCATAGACGTAGCCACCCCCTTGAAAGAAGTAGATCCTCCAGTAGTAAGAGGGGTTGAAAAGAAAGAGGGTCTTCAAGGAAAAACAGTGACTTTGGAAGAGGCCCATGAGTTCCTCCGCCTCATCCAACAAAGAGAGTTTAAGGTAGTCGAGCAACTGAATAAAACTCCAGCAAGGATCTCTTTTCTTGAACTACTCATAAACTCCGAGCCTCATCGTGCGCTGTTGATAAAGGTCCTTAACGATGCCCATGTAGCACATGATATCTCAGTGGAGGGTTTCGAAGGCATCGTTAATCATATAACCACCAACAATTATATCGCGTTTGCGGAAGAAGAGATTCCCGTTGAGGGGAGAGGACACAACAAGGCTCTACATGTGTCGGTGAGATGTATGGACCACGTTGTCGCAAAGGTACTTATCGACAATGGATCAAGTTTGAATGTAATGCCGAAGACCACTTTGGAAAAGCTTCCTTCTAGTGCATCACGTTTAAAACCGAGCTCGATGGTGGTGCGGGCCTTTGATGGTACTCGGCGGGAAGTGCTGGGGGAAATCGACATTCCCATACAGATAGGCCCCCACACTTGCAACGTGGTGTTTCAAGTAATGGATATAAATCCCGCCTATAGTTGCCTCCTGGGAAGACCTTGGATTCATGCGCTGGGAGTGGTCCCTTCAACGCTTCACCAAAAATTGAAGTTCGTAGTGGGTGGACTTTTAGTGATAGTGTCAGGTGAAGAGGATTTGTTAGTGAGCTGCCCCTCCTCCGCCCCATACGTAGAAGCGGCAGAAGAATCATTGGAAACGGCTTTCCAATCCTTCAAGGTGGTAAGCTGCACCTCTGTGGAACCAAGTTCGTTGCTACCTTCTCTCTCCAACACGGCCATAATGGTGGCACGTGTTATGCTCAGGAACGAATTTGAGCCCGGAATGGGTCTAGGCAAGGACGGCCTCGGGAATGCCGACGTGGTCGATATCAAGGGAAATTCATACAAATATGGATTAGGGTATGAACCCGGGATGCCGGGGAGGAGGAATGTGCCGTCAAGACTTCGGGCGGATAGGGTATGGCCCGGCCGTATTAGCCAGTGTTTCACCAGCGCTGGAATGGTGTCCGAGGAGGAGGTGGCCACAATAGAAGAGGAGTTCCCTCAAGATCCACCATGTTTTGTGCAACCATGCCACCCCGATTCCCAAGTGGGGAACTGGCGCGTGATAAGCCAGTCAGAAGTCTATACCGTTGATTCAATGTAATTAGAGCCTATAGATTTCCTTTCTCTTTTGTTTTGTGAAACCTACCTTATTAAATAAACAAAGAGATCTTGTTTCATATGTTCTTGCAGTTCCACCTTTTCTCATATCATTTTGCATGTTTTTGTTTCTTTTGTCTTGTTTGGTATAGATATGAGGGACGATTCTTTGAGGATCCTAACAACGACGGTTTGACAATCGATTTCGATCGAGATATAAGCCAAACGATAAACGAGGAAGAGGAAGAGGACGTCCTATCACCAGAGTTGGAGAGGTTGGTTGCTCAAGAAGAACGTGAAATGAAGCCTCACCAAGAAGAAACCGAATTGGTAAACTTGGGGACCACGGAGGAAAAGAAAGAAGTAAAGGTAGGTGTAGACAAAGGATCAAGCTGAAAGTTTTGATGATGCCAAAGGATTACATGAATCATATGCTTCTCAAAGATTTACTCAAGACAAAGCAATTAGAGTTAATCAAGATGGATGATCAAGACAGTCTATAGAGTCTTAGAAAGGATATTAAAATAGAAGGGTATTCCAATTGGATTAGCAAAAGGTTTGGCCAAGAATTTTAAGCTAAAAAGTGCTTTTCAACAAAATTACTCTCTGGTAATCGATTACCAGTGGCCAAAACTGATTTACAACAGCTATTAAAATTTGAATTCAAAATTTGCACTGTGTAATCGATTACACATAAATGGTAATCGATTACCAGCAGTTTCTGAACGTTTTAATTCAAATTTTAAAAGCTGTAATCGATTACACAATTACTGTAATCGATTACCAGACAGGATTTTCAGAAAAATAATTTTAAGAGTCACAACTTTTCAAAGGCTTTATTCATGACCACCAATGGTCTATATATATGTGACTCAAACACGAAATTGCTTAGAGATTTTCAGAACAACAAGTGTTTATCCTCTCTAAAAGCAAATTCATTTTATCCTCTTAAGAATTCCTTGGCCAATTCAATTGCAATTCATTAAGGAATTATTTGAGTGCTCAATCTGTAAAATCCATCTCTTTCTAGAGAGATTTGTTCTTCTTCTTCTTCTCATTCTCTAAGGGATTAAGAGACTGTGAGTCTCTTGTTGTAAAGGAATTCTAAACACAAAGGAAGGATTGTCCTTGTGTGTTTAGAACTTGTAAAAAGAATTTACAAGATAGTGGAACTCTCAAGCGGGTTTCTTGGGGACTGGACGTAGGCACACGGGTGTGGCCGAACCAGTATAAAACTGAGTTTGCATTTTCTCTTCCCTTAATCTCCTTTATTTATTATTGCTTTATATTCATATTCAAATTGTTTCATTTGAATTAATATTTAAGAAGATTGTCATTAAGGGAATTCATAACTTGGTTAAAAAGTAAAATAGATTTTTAATTAGGGGAAATAGTTTGGAATATCTTAATTCAACCCCCCCCCTTCTTAAGATATCTGAGGCCACTTTTCTAACAAGTGGTATCAGAGCTTCATTCTTGTATAAAGTTTAGAAGCTTCAAGAAAAAGATGGCCTCAGCAAATTCCTTATTTCCGGAAGGGAATTCTATCAATAGACCTCCAATCTTTAATGGAGAGGGCTACCACTACTGGAAAACCCGAATGCAAATTTTCATCGAGGCAATAGATCTAAATATCTGGGAAGCCATAGAAATAGGGCCTTATATACCCACCACAGTAGAAAGAGTTTCAATAGATGGTAGTTCATCAAGTGAAAGCATAACCATAGAAAAACCTAGAGATAGATGGTCTGAAGAGGATAGAAAACGAGTACAATACAACTTAAAAGCCAAAAACATAATAACATCTGCCCTAGGAATGGATGAATATTTCAGGGTTTCAAATTGTAAGAGTGCTAAGGAAATGTGGGACACTCTTCGATTAACACATGAAGGAACTACAGATGTTAAAAGATCTAGGATAAATGCACTAACTCATGAGTATGAATTATTTAGAATGAATGCAAATGAAAATATTCAGAGTATGCAAAAGAGATTTACACATATAGTGAATCATCTAGCAGCCTTAGGCAAAGAATTTCAAAATGAGGATCTTATAAACAAGGTGTTAAGATGTTTAAGTAGAGAATGGCAACCCAAAGTAACGGCCATTTCTGAATCAAGAGATTTGTCTAACATGTCTCTTGCCACTTTATTTGGTAAGTTGCAGGAACACGAGATGGAACTATTGAGATTGCACCAAAATGAAGAAAATGACAAGAAAAAGAAAGGAATTGCTCTTAAAGCATCATCCTCAATTCAAGAAGAAAGTGATCAGGATAATGATCCAGATGATGATGATGATGATCTAAGTCTCTTTGTAAAAAGATTCAACAAGTTTCTTAAAGTAAGAGGAAATCAGAGGCGACCAAATTTTAAATCAAAGAGAAGGACAGAAAATTCATCCTCTATTCTAAAATGCTTTGAATGCAATCAACCTAGACATCTGAGGGTTGATTGTCCCATCTTCAAGAAAAAGATGGAAAAATCTAAAAAGAAAAATCATAGTGAAAAGAAACTGAAGAAAGCATACATCACATGGGATGAAAATGATTTGGAATCCTCTGAAGATTCTGAAAATGAAGAGATAAATCTCTGCCTTATGGCCAAAAGTTACGAAAGTGATGAAGAGGTAACATCTTCAAACAACTTATCTATTTCTTTTGATGAATTGCAAGATGCATTTGCTGATTTGCATAAAGAATCAATTAAACTTGCAAAATTAGTTTCATCATCAAAGAAAACAATTTCAAATTTAGAAAATGAAGTTTCGAAATTAAACAAAGAATTAGATCTTCTTAGAAATGAAGTCTCAATCTCTAGAACAAATGAAAAAGTTAATATCTCCACTATTAATGACAAGAAAATAACAGATTCTTGTAGTTGTTGTGATAAATATGTAAAAGAAATTAAAGAGTTGAAAAATTCACTTGCAAAATTTTCATATAGTAGAAATAATTTAGATGTTATATTAAGTAAACAAAGATATGTGTCTAATAAAAATGGACTAGGGTATAAATCTGAAAAACAACAAAAGGTTCATAAAAACTTTTCCACTTCCACACAAAAATGTAATTCTAATTCTATCACTTGTTTTTACTGTGGAAGAAGAGGACATGGCATATCAACTTGCTACTTCAAGAAAAATTACAGTAACATTAAAATGATATGGGTCCCAAAAGGATCCTCAGTTTATACTAACATGCAAGGACCCAATAAAATTTGGGTACCTAAGTCAAAAACTTGATTATGCAGGTATCTTTGAGAAAGAAGTGGTACATAGATAGCGGATGCTCAAAACATATGACTGGAGATGCATCAAATTTTACATATATATCTCCAAAGAAAAGCGGGCATGTAACATATGGTGACAACAACAAAGGTAGAATTCTTGGAGTGGGTAAAATAGGTACAAATTCTTCAAACTCCATTGAAAATGTTCTACTTGTTGAAGGCCTTAAGCACAGCCTGCTTAGCGTTAGTCAACTATGTGACAAAGGCTATCTAGTATCATTTGATTCTCAGAAATGTCTTATAGAACATAAGAATGACATTAATATAAAGCATATAGGACATAGAGTCAATAATGTTTACATGATAGACTTAAGCATAAAACAAGAAAACAATCATTGCTTTCTTAGTAAAGATGATGATCCATGGTTATGGCATAAAAGAATTGCTCACATAAACATGGATCACTTAAATAAGTTAATTTCAAAAGATTTAGTAGTTGGTTTGCCTAAATTGAAATTTGAAAAAGATAAACTATGTGATGCATGTCAAAAGGGCAAACAAACAAGAGTCTCATTCAAACCTAAAAATGTTGTTTCAACCACTCGGCCATTACAGTTATTGCATATGGATCTATTTGGTCCATCTAGAACCATGAGTTTTGGAGGAAATTACTATGCTCTAGTTATAGTTGATGATTTCTCTAGATATACTTGGACACTATTTATTACACATAAAAGTGATTCATTCCAAGCATTTAGGAAACTTGCTAAAGTCATACAAAACAAGAAAAATCTCAAGATTGCATCCATTAGAAGTGATCATGGGGGTGAATTTGAAAATAAAGATTTTGAATTATTTTGTGATGAACATGGTATTGAACATAATTTTTCTGCACCAAGAACCCCTCAACAAAATGGAGTTGTTGAGAGGAAAAATAAGTCATTGGAAGAAATTGCAAGAACTTTATTAAATGATACTTCTCTTCCAAAGTATTTTTGGGCTGAAGCTGTCAATACTGCATGTTACATCATGAATAGGGCCTTGATAAGACCTATTTTAAAGAAAACCCCATATGAGTTATTTAATGGTAGAAAACCTAATATCTCTCATCTACAAGTTTTTGGTTGCAAGTGCTTTGTACTTAATAATGGTAAAGATAATCTAGGAAAATTCGATGCAAAATCTGATGAAGGCATTTTTCTTGGATATTCATTACAAAGCAAAAGCATATAGGATATATAATAAGAGAACTATGAATATAGAGGAATCCATTCATGTTACCTTTGATGAATCTAATGCTATATTGTCAAGAAAGAATATGCTAGATGACATTGCAGATTCTTTAGAACATATGAACATTCATGAACAAGATTCCAAAGGAAATGACAAAGGAAACAATGAAGATCCTCCAGAAGAAGTCAAATCCAATGATGCACTCCCAAGAGAATGGAAAACTTCAAGAGATCATCCCCTCGACAACATTATTGGTGATATCTCAAAAGGGGTAACAACTAGACACTCTCTTAAAGATTTATGCAATAATATGGCTTTTGTATCCATGATTGAACCTAAAAATATAAAAGAAGCCATAATAGATGATAATTGGATCATTTCCATGCAAGAAGAACTAAACCAATTTGAAAGAAACAATGTGTGGAAATTAGTAGAAAAACCTGAAAATTATCCTGTCATAGGAACAAAATGGGTTTTTAGAAATAAATTAGATGAACATGGTATAATTATTAGAAATAAAGCAAGGTTAGTAGCAAAAGGGTATAATCAAGAAGAGGGAATAGACTATGAAGAAACATATGCTCCCGTTGCAAGATCAGAAGCCATTAGAATGCTTTTGGCATATGCATCCATAATGGACTTTAAACTTTATCAAATGGATGTTAAGAGTGCCTTTCTAAATGGTTTAATTCAAGAAGAGGTATATGTTGAACAACCCCCTGGTTTTGAAATACCTGATAAACCAAACCATGTTTATAAATTACAAAAGGCTCTTTATGGTTTGAAACAAGCCCCTAGGGCATGGTATGAACGCTTAAGCAATTTTCTTCTAGAAAAAGATTTCTCCAGAGGTAAAGTGGATACCACATTGTTCATAAAGAGAAGGCATAATGATATTTTATTGGTTCAAATATATGTTGATGATATAATTTTTGGATCCACTAACGACTCATTGTGCAAGGAGTTTTCCCTTTATATGCAAAGTGAATTTGAAATGTCAATGATGGGAGAACTAAAGTACTTTCTGGGATTACAAATCAAGCAAACTCAAGAAGGAATATTCATCAATCAATCCAAGTACTGCAAGGAATTGATCAAAAGATTTGGGATGGATAGTGCAAAACACATGTCTACACTGATGAGCACTAATTGTTACTTAGATAAAGATGAATCTGGTCAGTCTATAGACATAAAACAATATCGAGGTATGATCAGATCTCTTCTTTATTTATCTGCTAGTAGACCTGATATTATGTTTAGTGTATGCATGTGTGCTAGGTTTCAATCCAACCCCAAAAAATCACATTTAAGTGCAGTAAAGAGAATCATGAGATATCTACTAGGAACAATCAATTTAGGATTATGGTATCCTAAGAATTCAACATGTAACTTAATAGGATATTCTGATTCTGATTTTGCCGGATCTAAAACTGATAGAAAAAGTACAAGTGGAACTTGTCAATTTATTGGATCGGCTCTTGTCTCATGGCATAGTAAGAAACAAAACAGTGTTGCTTTATCTACCGCTGAAGCAGAGTATATCTCTGCCGGTAGTTGTTGTGCACAGATTTTATGGATGAAGCAACAATTATCTGACTATGGCATCATTATTGATCGTATACCTATTAAGTGTGATAATACTAGTGCCATAAATCTATCCAAAAACCCAGTTCAACACTCTAGAACTAAACATATAGAGATTAGACACCACTTTCTTAGAGATCATGTCCTAAAGGGAGATTGTGTATTAGAGTTTGTTGATACTAAGAATCAACTTGCTGATATTTTTACGAAACCTCTCCCCAAGGAAGTGTTCTTCTCTATTAGAAGAGAGTTAGGTCTCTTAGACATAAGAGATTTAGAAAAATAGGAATTGATTGGATGATTGATGGAATGATTGGTTGATTTACTCTTATTTATTGTGTATAGATTATTTTGTTTGTTTGATCTTGTTTGAATTATTTTTTTTTTATGAATGATTGATTGTATTTTGATTGAGTATAACGCTTGTGTTGTTTAATTTAATTTACTTTTTGTTAGTATAATTATTTATTAAGATAGTATAAGTTTTTTTTTTTACTTAGAAATAAGTTTTTCTTTTAGAAAAAGGCTATTCCTTGTTCTGGTAATCGATTACATGAATACTGTAATCGATTACACTAGAACAGATAGCCTGTAATCGATTACAGTATTCATGTAATCGATTACCAGTAGGCTGCCTCCTCTTGTAATCGATTACCATTACTTGTAATCGATTACCACGCGTCCTGCTCTATAAATATCACATTTTCCAGAAATCCCTGCGCAGCCCCTTTTCTCTCACGACGTTCCTCCATTCCCAAACCTCCAAATCTTCGTATCTCACTCATTTCTCCATCAAATCATCTCCCGTAAATTGCGATCTTCTTCTTTTTCATTTCTCTTTTGCTTTCACCGATTAAAATCTGCATAAACTCCTTCAAATGGCAGAATCGTCAAAGAAACGAAAGGGTTCTTCCGCCTCCGCTTCGGCTTCAAGAGCTCATCGTTCCGGAGCCACTAGCGCATCCACAGCACCAATTCCACCATCATTGTCCTCTTCCCCAGTGTTTTCTTCCGATGAACAGCAGAAACGGTACTCCAATCTTTTCTCATCTCGTTCCATTATCAACCCTAAGTTTATTGATATGGAATTCTTTTCTGCTGAAACCTTTGATTGCATTCAAGCCTTTCAGAACTTAGGTCTTCTACCTTTTATGTCATTACAATTGCCTATTGATCCTGAATTGGTTAAATCTTTTTATTTTAATCTTGAAATTCAGGACAGCACTCTAATTTCTGAAATTTTTGGGATAAAAATGGTCATTGACCAGTCCCTTTTCCATGACTTAACCAAATTACCCAGTGACGGTGTACCATTTGAAGGTACACTGAATGACGTTTGGAAATTTGATTTCTCTGCCCATGATGCCCGCCAGTTGGTTTGCACCAACAATGCGGATATGACCGGACGTCTTCTTGCCGGGTCATTGGCTTTTGAAAGCCACATCCTTCATTATTTAATTGTGCGTATTTTGCTTCCACGGTCTTCCAACCTTGCCCAGGTTTCTGAGGAAGATCTAATTATCATGTGGGCCTTTCATACAGGGCGTCAACTTGACTGGGCACACTTAGTCAGATATCGCATGCATAAGGCATTGCGATTAAATGCTCCACTACCATATCCACAGCTTGTCACTCTCTTTTTCCACCATTTTCAAATTCCTCTTGATTCTGAACCTTACGTTCCAATCAAGAGATCCTTTTTAATTGGTGCTGCTGTGATTGCTTCTTTTGGTTACCGCAAAGAGCATGATGGCTCTTGGGTCAAAAAGGGTGCTCCACCCGCTGATGATGAAGGCAACCAACCAGTTGAAGATAATTCCTCTCTTCTTCGAAAGCTTTTGGAAAAGTTCGATGGTCTTCAAACTTTTGTTGGTGACAAGTTTGATAATATGGAATTGCAAGTCGACATGCGGTTTGATGCCATGGAATCAAGGATCACCCAAGTTGAAGAAGATGTCTCCTTCATCCGTACTTGCTTTGATCCACCACCACCGCCTCCATCATCCTCTTAGCTTATAAGTTATTATTAAGACTAAGTATTATTAGTGGTTAAGTATTATTAGTACTCTATTTTAACGCCGTGTATTTGGCTTTTTATTGCTCTAGTTATCGTAGTCTTGCACTATAATTATATTTCTAGACATTGCTTTTGTTGATTATGCACATGTATGGTTTTATTTTGGTTCCATGGTTGGCTTTGTTTGGATTTTTATTGTGTTAATGTTTGGCTATTGATTGCCTTGCTCTGGTTCTTTTTGATGTTGCCAAAGGGGGAGAGAACTTGGGAGAGAACATGGGTTAGAAATCAATTAGAAATTTAGAAATTTATCGTTAAGAAAAGTTAGGCATACATGCCAAAAGATAGGGGGAGTAAGGGTTGTGTGAACGTGCTATCATCTTGTATATAGCTTGTCTTGATTTCAGGTGTTGTCATCATCAAAAAGGGGGAGATTGTAGACAAAAGATCAAGCTGAAAGTTTTGATGATGCCAAAGGATTACATGAATCATATGCTTCTCAAAGATTTACTCAAGACAAAGCAATTAGAGTTAATCAAGATGGATGATCAAGACAGTCTATAGAGTCTTAGAAAGGATATTAAAATAGAAGGGTATTCCAATTGGATTAGCAAAAGGTTTGGCCAAGAATTTTAAGCTAAAAAGTGCTTTTCAACAAAATTACTCTCTGGTAATCGATTACCAGAGGATGTAATCGATTACCAGTGGCCAAAACTGATTTACAACAGCTATTAAAATTTGAATTCAAAATTTGCACTGTGTAATCGATTACACATAAATGGTAATCGATTACCAGCAGTTTCTGAATGTTTTAATTCAAATTTTAAAAGCTGTAATCGATTACACAATTACTGTAATCGATTACCAGACAGGATTTTCAGAAAAATAATTTTAAGAGTCACAACTTTTCAAAGGCTTTATTCATGACCACCAATGGTCTATATATATGTGACTCAAACACGAAATTGCTTAGAGATTTTCAGAACAACAAGTGTTTATCCTCTCTAAAAGCAAATTCATTTTATCCTCTTAAGAATTCCTTGGCCAATTCAATTGCAATTCATTAAGGAATTATTTGAGTGCTCAATCTGTAAAATCCATCTCTTTCTAGAGAGATTTGTTCTTCTTCTTCTTCTCATTCTCTAAGGGATTAAGAGACTGTGAGTCTCTTGTTGTAAAGGAATTCTAAACACAAAGGAAGGATTGTCCTTGTGTGTTTAGAACTTGTAAAAAGAATTTACAAGATAGTGGAACTCTCAAGCGGGTTGCTTGGGGACTGGACGTAGGCACAAGGGTGTGGCCGAACCAGTATAAAACTGAGTTTGCATTTTCTCTTCCCTTAATCTCCTTTATTTATTATTGCTTTATATTCATATTCAAATTGTTTCATTTGAATTAATATTTAAGAAGATTGTCATTAAGGGAATTCATAACTTGGTTAAAAAGTAAAATATATTTTTAATTAGGGGAAATAGTTTGGAATATCTTAATTCAACCCCCCCCTTCTTAAGATATCTGAGGCCACTTGTCTAACAATAGGAACCGGTATGACCGCGCCTATCCGCCAAGGCTTGATAACCCTTCTTGAAGAGTATCGACATGTCTTTGCGTGGTCATATCAAGACATGCCCGGTCTGGATTCCGACATTGTGCAGCATAAGTTGCCTTTGAATCCTGGGTCTTCCCCGGTTAAGCAAAAGTTATGAAGAATGAGACCCGAGATGTCTTTAAAAATTAAAGAAGAAGTAAGGAAGCAGTTTGATGCAGGTTTCTTAGCTGTGGCGCGGTACCCGGAGTGGGAGGCCAACATTGTCCTAGTCCCAAAAAAGGACGGCAAGGTTCGAATGTGTGTAGACTACCGGGACTTGAACCGAGCCAGTCCTAAAGACAATTTTCCCCTGCCACACATTGATATATTGGTAGATAATACAACCAAATTCGCCCTTTTCTCATTTATGGATGGTTTCTCGGGGTATAATCAAATAAAGATGGCACCCGAAGATGTAGAGAAGACCCCTTTCGTCACCCTATGGGGGACATTCGGCTATAAAGTGATGGCCTTCGGGCTGAAAAATGCTGGGGCAACCTATCAGCGTGCCATGGTGGCGTTGTTCCATGATATGATGCATAAGGAAATAAAAGTCTACGTAGATGACATGATTGCCAAGTCTCGGACTGAGGACGAACACCTTGTCAATCTGCGTAAGCTGTTTGGAAGGTTGCGGAAATACCAATTAAAACTAAACCCAACCAAATGCACCTTTAGGGTAAAGTCGGGGAAGTTGCTAGGATTTATCGTAAGTCAGAAAGGGATAGAGATAGATCCCGAGAAAGTAAAGGCCATCCTTGAAATGCCGGAACCACACACGGAGAAGCAGGTTCGGGGGTTCTTGGGCAGGTTGAATTATATCGTGAGATTTATCTCGCAACTCACCCCTACCTGTGAGCCCATTTTTAAGCTATTACGTAAGAACCAGGCGGTCCTATGGAACAGTGACTGCCAATAGGCCTTCGAGAAGATCAAACAGAGTCTCGCAAATCCCCCGGTGCTCATGCCACCTGTAACAGGAAGACCACTTTTCCTATACATGACCGTGTTGGATGAGTCTATGGGGTGCGTGTTGGGTCAGCATGATGATTATGGGAAAAAGGAGCAAGCCATCTACTATCTAAGCAAGAAGTTTACCGCATGTGAGATGAATTACTCAATGCTAGAAAGGACGTGTTGTGCTCTGGTATGGGCATCACATCGGCTTAGGTAGTACATGCTCAGCCATACCACGTGGCTTATTTCCAAAATGGATCCCGTGAAATACATCTTTGAGAAACCGGCCCTCATGGGACGAATCGCTAGGTGGCAGGTACTATTATCTGAATTCGATATTGTTTACGTCACCCAAAAGGCGGTAAAGGGAAGTGCCTTAGCGGATTATTTGGCCCAGCAACCCCTCCAGGATTATCGGCCGATGCACCCCAAGTTCCCAGATGAAGATATCATGGCCCTGTTTGAAGAGAAGCAGACGCACGAGGACATAGACAAATGGATTGTTTGCTTCGATGGGGCATCTAACGCTTTGGGCCACGGAGTAGGGGCAGTCCTTGTATCCCCGGATGATCAGTGTATTCCTTTCACGGCTAGGCTAGGTTTTGATTGTACCAACAATATGGCCGAGTACGAAGCATGCGCCCTCGGGGTTCAGGCGGCCATTGATTTTGATGTAAAACTACTCAAGGTGTATGGAGACTCAGCTTTGGTGATACGCCAGTTGAAAGGAGAATGGGAAACTAGGGATCCGAAGTTGATACCCTATCAAACTCACATCTTGAGGTTAGCCAAGTACTTTGACGACATTTCCTTCCACCACATACCCCGGGAAGAGAATCAAATGGCTGATGCATTAGCCACCCTGGCATCCATGTTTCAACTTGCCCCACACGGGGATCTGCCGTACATCGAATTCAAATCTCAAGGAAGGCCGGCATATTGTTATGCAATAGAGGAAGAGCGGGATGGGAAATCATGGTATTTCGACATCAAACAGTATGTCGAGAACAAAGAATACCCACCAGGGATTTTTGACAATGACAAAAGGACGTTGAGGAGATTGGCTACTGGTTTCTTTGTAAGTGGTACCATCCTGTACAAATGAAACCACGACATGACCCTCCTACGATGCGTAGATGCCAAAGAGGCGAACTTCATGATTGAGGAGATCCACGAGGGTTCCTTTGGGACACATGCCAATGGGCATGCTCTGGCCAGAAAAATCCTTAGGGCCGGTTATTACTGGCTCACTATGGAAAGCGATTGCTGCGCTCATGTAAGGAAGTGTCATAAATGTCAGGCATACGCGGACAATGTCAATGTTCCGCCACATCCTCTGAATGTTATGTCCGCCCCTTGGCCTTTTTCCATGTGCGGAATAGATGTCATTGGGGCCATCGAACCCAAAGCGTCGAACGGTCACCGCTTCATTCTTGTGGCGATAGATTACTTCACCAAATGGGTAGAAGCAACTTCTTATACTAATGTCACGAGGAGTGTAGTAGTCAGATTCATCAAGAGGGAGCTTATTTGTCGATACGGACTCCCTAGGAAGATCATTACTGACAATGGCACCAATCTGAACAACAAGATGATGCAGGAAATGTGCGAGGATTTCAAGATCCAGCATCATAACTCCACCCCTTATCGGCCAAAGATGAATGGGGTTGTAGAGGCTGCGAATAAAAATATTAAGAAGATTGTTCAGAAATGACAGTGTCATACAAAGATTGGCATGAGATGTTGCCTTTCGCCCTGCACGGATATAGAACCTCGGTACGAACTTCTACTGGGGCAACGCCATATTCCTTGGTTTATGGGATGGAAGCAGTACTCCCATTTGAGGTAGAGGTTCCTTCTTAGAGGATAATGGCAGAGTCAGGCCTAGAAGAGTCAGAATGGGATCAAGCACGCTACGACCAACTTAACCTTATTGAAGGTAAGCGTTTGGCCGCTGTCATACCCTAATTTCGTCCGGGAACCTTTGCTCGATGACGTGCGACCATTCTTTGGTCCTCGTGAGGTGCTTGGCACCCATCATTAGGCAATTTGTGAAGTTTCAAGACATGCCGGAAAACCAAAAAAATATTGATGCACAATCTGTAAGTTTCCGTGACACACCGGAAATCAAAAGGAAGCGTCGTTGCATAATTAAGTGAGGTTCCGTAACATTCCGTAAGTCAAAAAGGGGATGATTATGTAAATCCGCAAGGTTCCGTAACAATTACGGAAAGAAAACAAGTATCGTTACGAAATTCGTAAGTTTCCGTAACTTTACGAAAAAAGAATCACCAAAAAACAGCAGAGGGGGTGTACTTAGTAAAAATGGGGGTGCAAATAGCACCCAGGCCCATTTGGGCCCTCCAGAAGATTCCTCCAGAAGGCGGTTGCTTCTGGAGGAAGCAACCCTGCTCGCCTGGGCGAGCTGAGCTCGCCTGGGCGAGCTGGGCGGCAACCACCTCCCCTATTTTGCTATAAATAGGGGAGGAAAGCAAGAAGAAAGGGATCCCAGCCCTTTAGGCACTTCTCTCTCTTTGGAATTTGCTTGGAAAAATTGTTTCCGTGAAGAAAATCTAAGCCGAGGCGCTTCCGAAACGTTTCCGTAACGTTTTCCGTGAGGAATCTCGCAAAGGTTTGAACCGTTCTTCGACGTTCTTCATTCGTTCTTCATCGTTCTTCGATCTTCAACGGGTAAGTACCTCGAACCAAGCTTTTCGATTCCTTCTATGCACCCGTAGTGGTCCACATTGTGTTTCGTGCATTTTTGATTCTCGTTTTGTTTACTTTTTATACCCCCTGTTGACGTGCTTAAGCCATTTTACTTAAGTCGTTTCTCGCTTAACTTAAAAATAAAATAAATTTCCACCGAACGTTTGAATTGTATTATCCATTAGCTTCGGTTAAAATCAATTCCGACCGTTCGGTCATGCCGTAACCACGTTGGAAATCAAAAAAGGAGGTAAAAATAATATAATATAATCAAAAAACATCTTTTAGTAAAATAAAGCGGAAAATCAATCGGACGTTTTCTCTTTGGGATTTCTCATTCATAATCGAATCGATTAATAACTAAAGTAAAACTAAGGCTAAAATCAACTCGCTTAGTCAAGCTCGTCCACAAAAAATAGGCTTTTGAAGTTCGTCATTTCAATTCCTCACTAAGTAAAATGGATCATTTTTAAGGTCCAACGCCTTAAAATGATCACCACTTAAGTAAAAAAGAATCACTTGATAAGCAAGAACTACGTAGGTCTGAGTTCCTCATTGAGGATACGTAGGAGCAAAAGCCCCGCTTTTGTCGACCACCCCAAGAGATCGTTAATGGTCCAATGCCTTAACGTTTCTCTCCTTTCAAAAACAAGAGGTCGTTAATGGTCCAACGCCTTAACGTTTCTCTCCTTTCAAAATCAAAAGACCGTTTAATGGTCCAACACCTTAAATGACCTTTTGTTCAATAAAAACATATTTTACAAAAAAAGACAAAAATAACTTAACCAAACACTTTGTTCCGAAAGAACTACGTAGGTCTGATTTTCTCATCCCAAATTGAGGAATACGTAGGAGCAAAGGGAAACACCCTTGTCGACCACAAAAAGGGAAAAATATAAAAAGGGTATAAAGGATATAAGAACATAAAAGGGAACATAAAAATCAAAGTCATGTTTGCACATTCGATTAAAGGCTGCCGTCCCTTGGGACGGACGTGTGGGGTGCTAATACCTTCCCCGTGCGTAAATACAACTCCCGAACCTTTCACTTAAAAGTTCGTAGATCACGTCTTTTCCGGTTTTTCCGACATTTTCCTCAAATAAACGTTGGTGGCGACTCCGCACGTATTCCTTTCGTGGAACACGCATCCCGCGAGTCTCGCGTCGCCCTCCCACCGAAGGGTAGGTTGCGACAGTTGGCGACTCCACTGGGGACTTTTTTTAGAGAGTTAGGCCATTTAATCTTGTGCAATGTTTTATCATGACTTTCTCCTTTGTTGGTTTCCCTTTATTTGTTTTATGTTCTTGTGTATATAAACTATTTGTTGCTTTTAGTGAGTTTTAGAATGTATGCATGAGGTAAATATTTATTCATTTGATGCACACAAACACTAACACTATTTGCACACACTGTGAGTGAAAAAGGGCCCTATACCCGGGTTCATGGGAGCATAAGGAGTGGAGGTGAATCTGTGATCATGCTAGGTCTCCGACTTGCTTGATTACAGTGAACCCTCATCTAGAGCTTTTCTCTTTGAAAACCTATTGTTGCTAGTAGTCCCTACTGCTACAATATGTTCTTCAAAGGGGATGATACCTCTAGAAACCATCAAGAGAGATATAACTACCTTGGGGATTATTGCTAAAAGCCTAGTTAGTTCTCTCCCTTATAGGTCCCTTAAATAGGGGCACGAAGCAAACACGCTGCGTGCCATTTTTCACACTGCCATGCATGAGTATCATATACCCTTTTTATACTGTGTACGTTCCCGCATTGTGTCTTTTGCACAGGCATTGCATATGGGTTCTGTCTTGATCCAACGGAGGGTCCGTGTCGCCTTCTTAAAAACGTGCGTTGGGGCATTTTGCTACCCCTAGACGTCGTATCTAAGAAGGGGACAAATTCCCCGGACCCCCGCATTCCTAGATTGCATCTGTGTCATATGCATTCCATCATGCATTCATCCATTCCACCCATGAGATATCGAAGTTTTGATTTGCACCAGCTTTTATCTCACTTTAGTAAGCATGGGAACAAATCAAACCGGCAAGAGGTTCTACCAAGTCAAGGTCAAAACCCCAGATACCACCAGCATCAAGGAATTAGGGCGGTTGATGGAACCCCTCCAAATGCAAGCCTTCCGCAAGACTTACGGAAAGATCTTAGAGTTGACCATAGCAGAAGTGTCCATAGAAGCCATTGCATCACTCACCCAATACTACGACCAGCCTTTGAGATGCTTCACATTCGGGGACTTCCAATTAGTACCAACCATTGAAGAATTTGAGGAAATTCTAGGATGTCCTCTCGGGGGAAGAAAACCATATCTTTCCTCCGGGTGTCTCCCCTCTTTGAGCAGAATTGCAACTGTGGTCAAGGATTCAGCAAGAGGTTTGGACCGCCTAAAACAGACTCGGAACGGCATAGCGGGCCTACCACAGAAGTACCTAGAAGACAAAGCGAGGGGTATGGCCAATCAAGGAGACTGGGTCCCGTTTATGGATGTGTTAGCTTTGCTAATTTTTGGGGTCGTCCTCTTTCCAAACGTGGATGGTTTGGTAGACCTAGCAGCAATCGACGCTTTCCTTGCCTACCACCATAGCAAGGAAAGTCCGGTGGTAGCTGTCTTGGCAGATCTATTCGACACATTTGACCGAAGGTGCGAAAAGAGTAGCGCACGGATCATCTGTTGCTTACCCGCCCTCTGTGTTTGGTTGGTTTCACACTTGTTCCAACAAGACACAAGACATCCATGTCCGCTCCTGAGCCATCGCTCATGTACTGAAAAGAGGAGAATAGATTGGGACCAGCTCTTGGCCGGGATAGGAGGTAGAACAATCAGTTGGTTCCCCCGATGGAAGGAAGGAAAAGAAGGAGTCCTTTTCTCATGTGGAAGATACCCAAACATTCCGCTGGTAGGAACGAGGGGTTGTATTAACTACAATCCCGCGCTCGCTATAAGACAACTAGGGTACCCCATGAGGGGAGCACCGACGGAAGAAAGCATGTTTCCTCTCCTTGTGAGGGATTTCGGCGCACAAAATTCCAAGACTATACCAAGAATCCATAAGGCATGGGAAACCCCGTTAAGGAAAGATCAAGAGCTTAGAGGCATTCGTAATGGCATCATTGGTGGGTACCACGAATGGCTGAAAGTTCGCATACGAGGTTTAGATTGGCTCGCCAAGTTAAAAGTCGTCAGCGAAGAGAATTTTGGAGCACCGGAAGAGGACGAAGAAGTCCAAGCTCTCAAAAGCGAGTTAGGAAAGGCAAAACTCGCCAAGGAGAAGTTCAAATTGGCTGCTACACACGTTCGGAAGGAGTGTGCCGGGTTACGGGAAGAGAATGCAATTACCGCAAAATCCCTTGAACAAGAGACCAAGAGGGCTCGCAAGGAAGAGTATGGCCGGAACAAATTTCGCGGAGCTCTATGGGGTAGCAATAATGAACTCAAGTTGCGAAGGGAAGAAAGGGACCAGTCGCGAGCACATAGCATGGTTCTGAAAGAGGAGTTGATTGCTTGTTCAAGGTCCAAAAGAAGCTTGTCTCAGCGTTTATGCGAGACAGAGATCAACATGTTAGCTATCATCGCCAAGTACCAAGAAGAGTTAGGTCTAGCCACGGCCCACGAGCATAGAATCGCGGATGAGTATGCCCAAGTATATGCGGAAAAAGAGGCTAGAGGAAGGGTGATCGACTACAATGGCTTTTTGTTAACCATGTGGATGGATCGGTTTGCTCTTACCTTGAACGGGAGTCAAGAACTTCCCCGATTGTTAGCCAAGGCCAAGGCGATGGCAGACACCTACTCCGCCCCCGAAGAGATTCATGGGCTTCTCGGCTATTGTCAGCATATGATAGACTTAATGGCCCACATAATTAGAAATCGTTAAGAAACTTGTATGGTCTCTCAGACCTTGACTAGATATGATTTCTTTTTTGAAATAAAATGAGTTGGTCCCATGTTTCTACTCCAAAAAGCTTGTGCAAATCAAATCACTCCTACGTCTCATCTCTAGCATGCATTTTCTTTCTTTACCCACTCCTCACGTTTGGTTTTTTAGGGAAAACACCATAACTAAACGCGCCGCAAGGGATCCCTATCGCACCAGATCCAAATCTAGAACGATGGGTGATCAAGAGGAGACGCAGGAACAGATGAAAGCCGACATGTCGGCTCTGAAAGAACAAATGGCCTCCATGATGGAGGCCATGTTAGGTATGAAACAGCTCATGGAGAAGAACGCGGCCACTGCCGCCGCTGTCAGTTCGGCTGCCGAAGCAGACCCGACTCTCTTGGCAACTACGCACCATCCTCCCTCAAACATAGTAGGACGGGGAAGGGACACACTGGGGCACGATGGCAGCCCTCACCTGGGATACAACCGAGCGGCTTACCCTTATGGATTGCCGCCCAACTATTCACCACCCATCTTGCAAGAAGATGCGGGCCACATTGCTTCTCCCGTCCATGAAAAAGAGCCTCCTCAGCAGCCCGACGAAGTCCATAAAGACCCTCAAGAGTATGCTCGGAGGGATGTCGAGTTTTATCCCCCGATCCCCGAAGGGCCGGCACCAGGCACGTTGCCCCAACCCAACATCGCAGCATCGCCAATAGTTTTGTCTATGGAAGGGCCGCCCCCGGCAACTGAAGAAAGGAGGAAGCTCGATCTCCTTGAGGAAAGATTGAGGGCTGTGGAAGGATTTGGGGACTATCCGTTTGCAGACATGACGGATCTTTGCTTAGTACCCGATGTTGTTATTCCCCCGAAGTTCAAAGTGCCGGACTTCGACAAGTATAAAGGGACGACTTGTCCCAAAAACCACCTCAAAATGTACTGCCGTAAGATGGGCGCCCATTCTAAAGATGAAAAGCTGTTGATACACTTCTTTCAGGATAGCTTGGCCGGAGCTGCGGTAGTGTGGTACACTAATTTGGAAGCTTCCCGTATCCGTACTTGGAAGGATCTGATTACCGCCTTCCTAAGGCAGTATCAGTACAATTCTGATATGGCTCCGGACCGTACTCAACTGCAGAATATGTTCAAGAAAGAGGGTGAAACCTTTAAAGAATATGCGCAGCGATGGAGGGATTTGGCGGCACAAGTAGCTCCTCCCATGGTTGAGAGAGAGATGATCACCATGATGGTAGACACTCTGCCAGTGTTCTACTATGAGAAGCTAGTGGGTTACATGCCGTCCAGCTTTGCGGATCTGGTGTTTGCCGGGGAAAGAATCGAGGTGGGATTGAAGAGAGGAAAGTTTGATTACGTTTCCTCCACAAACGTGAACGCCAAAAGAATCGGGGCAACAGGGGCAAAAAGGAAGGAAGGAGATGCCCATGCCGTCTCTTCAACACCCGCATGGGTCAAACCCCAGCAAACACCTCATGGTACCCATCAGTACGCGCAACATCACCCAAGCTTCTCGGCTCATGCTGGGAACGCCTCTAGCTCAACACCCGTGCAGCCTAAGGCACCCACCCAGAGGGAAGCTCCCCAAGTTCCAACTCCGAACACGGCTCGACCGGCCGGTAATTCCAACACGACAAGGAACTTCCCTCCAAGGCCATTGCCGGAATTCACCCCGCTCCCGATGACGTACGAAGATCTTCTACCATCCCTCATCGCCAATCATTTGGCCGTGGTAACTCCCGGAAGGATCCTCGAACCCCCTTTCCCGAAGTGGTATGACCCTAATGCAACTTGCAAGTACCATGGGGGTGCCCCGGGGCATTCCATCGAAAAATGCTTGGCCCTTAAATACAAGGTCCAACATCTAATGGATGCCGGATGGCTGACTTTCCAAGAGGATCGGCCCAATGTGAGGACCAACCCGCTCGCCAATCATGGAGGGGGAGCAGTTAATGCAGTTGAATCCGATAGGCCCCACAGGTCTAAACCGTTGAGAGATGTGGCAACCCCTAGGAGGTTTATCTTTGAGGCCCTACAAAAGGGAGGTGTAATTCCCCATAGTGGGTGTAAGGAGGATTCCTGTCTGCTACATCCCGGCGAGATGCATGACATGGAGACGTGTTTGGAAGTAGAGGAATTGTTACAACGGATGATAGACCAAGGTCGACTAGAAGTCGGCATTAAAGGAAAAGAAGAGCAGCATATATGCATGCAATCTACCGAGGGGAGCGGTGTTGCGAAGCCCAAACCCTTGGTGATATACTTCACTAAAAGTGCAGCCTCGCAAAAGCCCGGGCACTCCTTAATGGCCAAACCTGTTCCTTTCCCGTATCAAGATAGTCACGCGGTCCCGTGGAGATATACACCTCCGGAGAAGAAGGAAGAAGAAGTCACTGACGTCAGCTCGCTGTCGGCTAAAGTAACAAATATCACGGGACTGAGTGGTGTGACCCGTAGTGGTCGTGTGTTCGCACCTCCGGACCTACCAGTCCAACCCGCCGACGTCAAAGGAAAAGGAAAAGTGGCGGAGGAACAAGATGGCGAAGCACCCCACGCTTCGAGTAAAGATATGCCAGCAAAGGGGCCCCCAGAGAAAAGGGATGGTAGAAAGGAGGTGTCGCTAGAGGAAGCCAGCGAGTTCCTTCGGATAATTCAGCAGAGCGAATTCAAGGTTATCGAACAGCTCAACAAAACCCCGGCTAGGGTCTCGCTGCTAGAGTTACTTATGAGCTCCGAGCCTCATCGGGCTCTGCTAGTAAAAGTGCTGAACGAGGCTCACGTGGCCCAAGATATTTCGGTAGAAGGTTTCGGAGGGCTGGTCAACAATATCACTGCCAACAACTATCTTGCCTTCGCCGAAGAAGAAATCCCCGCCGAGGGGAGAGGGCATAATAAGGCTTTACACGTATCAGTCAAGTGTATGGACCATATCGTGGCCAAGGTACTCATCGATAATGGTTCCAGTTTAAACGTGATGCCTAAGAGCACTTTGGACAAGTTACCATTCAATGCTTCCCATTTAAAACCAAGTTCAATGGTGGTTCGGGCCTTCGACGGCACTCGCCGAGAGGTTAGGGGAGAGATCGATCTCCCAGTACAAATAGGCCCTCACACCTGTCAAGTCACCTTCCAAATAATGGATATTAACCCCCCCTACAGCTGCCTGTTGGGGCGCCCTTGGATCCACTCAGTGGGTGTTGTGCCTTCTACACTCCACCAAAAGCTGAAATTCGTAGTGGAGGGGCACTTGGTCATCGTGTCAGGCGAGGAAGATATCTTGGTAAGCTGCCCATCCTCCATGCCTTATGTGGAAGCCGCAGAAGAATCGTTAGAAACCGCTTTCCAGTCTTTTGAGGTGGTCAGCATTTCCTCCGTGGACTCCCTCTTTGGGCAACCTTGTCTGTCCGAGGCGGCGGTAATGATGGCCCGAGTTATGTTGGGGAACGGTTATGAACCCGGGATGGGTTTAGGCAAAGACAATGGCGGCATAACTAGCCTGATAAAAACCCAAGGAAATCGTGGGAAGTATGGTTTAGGCTATAAGCCCACTCAGGCGGACATGAAAAGAAGCATCGCGGGAAGGAAGAACAGTGGTCAGAGCTCGCGTTGGAGACAAGAAAGTGAAGGAAGCCCGCCCCGCCACATAAGTAGAAGCTTTATAAGTGCGGGTCTGGGAGACGAAGGTCAAGTGTTCGCGATATGTGAAGATGATGTTCCAAGTACTTCGGATTTGGTCCGACCATGCCCTCCTGATTTCCAGTTGGGAAATTGGCGAGTGGAGGAACGCCCCGGCATTTACGCAACAAGCATAATGTAAACCTTTACGGTTTTAAAAGCTCTATAGTTGGGCCTAGGCTTTAGAGTTTTCGTTTTGTTAAGGCTTTGTGTCTTTTGTTTTTGAATTTATAATACAAGGATCTTTCTTCATCTGTTCCTGGTCTCTACCCATTCTCATTCATTTGCATGTTTACTTCTTTTTCTGAAACGGCAGATTCGATGACGAGTCCCCCGAAGGTACTAATACCTGGGACCCGTCTATCAACTTCGAGCAAGAAATGAACCAAACGGAAGATGAAGGAGATGAGGAGGTGGGACTTCCTTCGGAACTAGAAAGAATGGTCGCCCATGAGGACCAAGAAATGGGGCCTCATCAAGAAGAAACAGAGCTAGTAGACTTAGGAATTGGCAGTGGAAAGAGGGAAGTAAAGATAGGTACAGGAATTACCGCACCTATCCGTGAAGAATTAATAACCCTGCTAAAAGACTACCAAGACATCTTTGCTTGGTCATACCAAGATATGCCCGGTTTGAGTTCTGACATTGTGCAGCACAGGTTGCCTCTAAATCCCGGGTGTCCCCCAGTAAAACAGAAATTGAGGAGGATGAAGCCCGAAACGTCCTTGAAGATAAAAGAAGAAGTGAAGAAGCAGTTTGACGCTGGATTTCTGGCCGTCGCTCGGTATCCAGAATGGGTTGCCAACATCGTACCAGTTCCTAAAAAAGGTGGGAAAGTACGAATGTGTGTAGATTACCGGGACCTGAATCGGGCCAGTCCCAAGGACAATTTTCCGTTACCACACATCGATATCCTCGTAGATAACACGGCCAATTTCGCTTTATTTTCCTTCATGGATGGTTTCTCTGGTTACAATCAGATAAAGATGGCGCCCGAGGATATGGAAAAGACTACTTTCGTCACCCTGTGGGGAACGTTCTGTTACAAGGTGATGTCCTTTGGACTCAAGAATGCCGGGGCAACTTATCAACGGGCCATGGTAGCTTTGTTCCATGATATGATGCATCAAGAGATCGAGGTCTACGTGGACGACATAATTGCTAAATCTAAATCTGAGGAAGAACACCTTGTCAACCTGCGGAAATTGTTCGAAAGGCTTAAGAAATATCAATTAAGGTTGAACCCCGCTAAGTGTACCTTTGGGGTCAAATCAGGGAAATTGCTTGGTTTCGTTGTAAGCCAGAAAGGGATAGAGGTAGACCCCGAAAAAGTGAAGGCTATCCTTGAGATGCCAGAACCCCGTACAGAGAGGCAAGTCCGGGGTTTCCTGGGGCGCTTGAATTATATTGCCAGATTCATATCGCAGCTCACCGCCATTTGTGAGCCGTTGTTTAAACTCTTGCGTAAAAACCAAACTGACCGGTGGAATAAGGATTGCCAAGAGGCTTTTGGAAGGATCAAAAAGTGCCTAATGAATCCTCCCGTGCTTATGCCACCAGTACCTGGAAGGCCTCTCATTTTGTACATGACAATCTTGGACGAGTCAATGGGGTGTATGCTGGGGCAACATGACGAATCCGGGAAGAAAGAGCGCGCTGTTTACTACCTAAGTAAGAAGTTCACGACCTGTGAGATGAATTACTCCTTGCTCGAAAGAACGTGTTGTGCTTTAGTATGGGCATCCCATCGCCTAAGGCAGTACATGCTGAGTCATACTACCTGGTTGATATCCAAAATGGACCCGGTTAAGTACATCTTTGAAAAGCCAGCTCTTACAGGACGAATCGCCCGGTGGCAAGTCTTGCTATCTGAGTTTGATATAGTCTACGTCACCGAAAAGGCGATAAAAGGAAGCGCTTTGGCAGATTATTTGGCTCAACAGCCTCTTAACGACTACCAGCCCATGCATCCGGAATTCCCGGATGAGGACATCATGGCCTTGTTCGAGGAAAAGTTGGACGAAGATCGGGACAAATGGACTGTATGGTTTGACAGAGCGTCAAACATTCTAGGTCATGGCGTTGGGGCAGTGTTGATCTCTCCGGACAATCAATGTGTACCTTTCACAGCCAGGCTAGGATTCGACTGCACCAACAACATGGCCGAATATGAAGCATGTGCCCTAGCCGTCCAGGCAGCAATTGACTCCGATGTCAAATTACTCAAGGTGTACGGCGACTCAGCGTTGGTAATCCATCAGCTGAGAGGAGAATGGGAAACTAGAGATCCCAAGCTGATACCCTACAAAGCCTACATCAAGGAATTGGCTGAGACTTTCGATGAGATCTCCTTCCATCATGTTCCCCGCGAGGAGAATCAAATGGCGGATGCACTTGCTACGTTGGCCTCTATGTTCCAGCTAACACCGCACGGGGACCTACCCTACATTGAATTTCAGTGTCGTGGCAAACCCGCACATTGTTGCCAAGTGGAAGAGGAACGGGACGGAAAGCCCTGGTATTACGACATCAAGCGATATGTCGAAAGCAAAGAATACCCGCCAGAGATTGCCGACAACGATAAAAGGACATTGAGGAGGTTGGCAGCCAGTTTCTTCATGAGCGGAGGCAAACTGTATAAGAGAAATCACGACATGACACTCCTGCGATGTGTGGATGCCAAGGAGGCAAATCACATGATCGAAGAAGTCCATGAGGGCTCGTTTGGAACACACGCCAACGGGCATGCTATGGCCAGGAAGATCTTACGAGCAGGTTATTACTGGCTTACCATGGAAAGTGATTGTTGTGTCCATGTGAGGAAGTGCCACAAATGTCAAGCATTCGCGGATAATGTCAATGCCCCACCACATCCTCTGAATGTCATGTCCGCCCCTTGGCCTTTCTCCATGTGGGGAATAGATGTCATCGGGGCCATTGAGCCCAAGGCCTCGAATGGTCATCGCTTCATCCTCGTAGCGATAGATTATTTCACCAAGTGGGTCGAGGCGGCTTCATATACCAATGTCACGAGGAATGTGGTGGTCAGGTTCATTAAGAAGGAGATTATCTGCCGATATGGTTTGCCAAGGAAGATTATCACGGACAACGACACCAACCTGAATAACAAGATGATGGGGGAAATGTGCGAGGAGTTTAAAATCCAGCATCACAATTCCACACCCTACCGGCCAAAGATGAATGGAGCCGTGGAAGCAGCCAATAAGAATATCAAAAAGATTATCCAAAAGATGACCGTGTCATACAAGGATTGGCACGAAATGCTCCCATTCGCGTTACACGGTTACCGGACTTCAGTACGAACGTCAACTGGGGCAACGCCGTTCTCATTGGTATATGGGATGGAGGCTGTGTTACCGTTTGAGGTAGAAGTCCCGTCATTAAGGATCTTGGCAGAATCCGGATTAAAGGAATCAGAGTGGGCTCAAACACGCTACGATCAGCTCAACCTCATTGAGGGTAAGCGCTTAACAGCCATGAGTCATGGGCGCTTATACCAGCAAAGAATGAAGAGTGCATTCGACAAGAAAGTACGCTTACGCAAGTTCCATGAGGGAGACCTTGTGCTAAAGAAAATGTCCCATGCTGTCAAGGACCATCGAGGGAAATGGGCCCCGAACTACGAAGGGCCTTTTGTTGTGAAGAGGGCTTTTTCCGGAGGAGCCCTGGTGCTTACCAACATGGAGGGCGAAGAGCTACCTTCACCCGTGAACTCTGATGTCGTCAAACAATATTATGCTTAGAAGCTGGGGCAATTAAGGATGTCGCTGCATGTTCTTTATCTTTATGCGTTTTCTGGATTTCCCCCAGGGATTTCCTGTCTGTTGTATCTCTCGTTACAATCTTTCAAAGAAATGAACGTGGATTTGAGGCTTTTAGTCCTCACGTTAGTTTCACACCTTGCGTTAATTTGTGATCGCCTGAGCCCTTCCGCTCAGTTCATGGGATCCCCCAAGCGCTTAATTAGAATTGAACCTGAACCAACTTTCCCTAAATTTTCTGCGTTGGAAAACATCCATGCATACGCATACGCATACGCATGTATATTGTTGTGGTAAAACAGGGGCAGGATCACCTTGGGCTACCTTCTGAAGTGGAGACAAAACACGAACGGCAGAAACCAATCAAGGTAGGGTAATGATGCGGTCAAGATTGGCCATACCTGGTTGTTTATTACTTGCAGGCACTTAAGGATGAACGCAAGCGGGGATGGGGTCACGACCGACCGATCGTTGCTCTTCTCTGTGCGAAGCAAGCAGGGAATGTCGCTGCAAGGCAGCCCCGTATCCTTTGTATTTTGCAGCTTTCTTTTACTATTTGTTTGTTTTAAAAAGGAAAAGAGTAATAATAAAATAAGTAATCAACGCCTAATTCTAACCTAAGTAAGTTCAAGTTAGGCAAAATGCTAATCCATGAGAAGGGAGGGGACATGGTTAATGTTCCCCTCAAAAAAAAAAAAAAAAAAAAAAAAAGTGCAGGTTAGCTCGCCTGGGCGAGCTGGGCGAGCCTGGGCGAGCCACCCCTGCACCAAATTATAAAAATGACGAAAGGGGGGGCGTTTTTACATTCAAAAACCTCTTTTCCCCCCTTTCAAAAGCCATACCCACGGGATTGACGAATTTGCAGCCCTAGGGTCATCCTTTTTCGCATTTTTTGATTCCGTTTTGCGCTTTTGTTCATCACCAACAAGTAAGTATTCCATCCCTAAGCTTTCTAGCTTTTCATTGGTGTATTTTGATCTCCTTTTGGTGCTCTAAATTGTGGGGATGTGCTCAAATATGTGGGGCAATTTTGATTTGTTTTCTTGCTTGATTAGGTTAAATTAGGGGTTGGTATGAGATGGCCCTAGGCCTATAATGCATTTTGAAACAATAGGACATGCCACATTGTCGCCGTTCTCTTGCTATTGATGCCTAAACGCGCGCCCACCAAGTGTTCGGTGAAATGCCTCAATGGCATTAGCGTGTGACTTTTGTAAGGAGACAACCCATGGGGTATTTTGGTTTGTGCATATTTTCTATCTTTTTTTGGAATATGTATTCATTCCCGAAAAAGGCTAGAGTAATTGCCCCACATATATCCTAGTCCTAGAAACTGAAATTTTCTGCAAAAAGAGCACAAAAGGAGGTGCATATTGGGTAAAGGTACCCTTTTGGCCAGCAATCAGCTATGGGCCACGCTACAATATTTTCCCTATGCCTAGATGGTTAGGAATTTTGCTCATCATAAATGTGTAGGGTTAGAATAGGTAGCGAAATACCTTTGGCAATTTACACTTTGGGTATGATGGCAAAATACTTGGATGTATGTACATATAATTTTTTTGGTAGTCAAAATGTCTCACAAAAAAATATACATAAATATGTTGCATGTTATGTAAAGAAGATACATTACCAAAAAATGTATACCTTTTAATTTGAATACAATTTTAGTCAGCAAAGGAAAACATACTGGAATTTGCATGCGGCTTTAGGTAGCAAAAACTTGAAAAGAGCATGAAATGTAGCACCTTATTGTGTAGATAGTCAAGATTCATCATAAAGTTTGTGTATGTATAGGTATTAGAAATACCAAGAGGTGCACATGTGCAATTTTTGGTACCCCAAAATGCTTTGAGTATGCATGTATGTAAATTCAGCCAAGGAGATGTGTGTGATGTAAGTAATAAATACACCTTGGCAGTACGTGTAAATAATCTAGGTAACGAAGCTGCCTTGATTGTATATGGGTGCATTTTTTCGGTTAAATGTCTTGTGCAAGAGAACGTATGTAAGGAAATATGCGCATAAGCTTGCTCTAAATTTACATTGGTGTTTGTATTTATGGGAGGAGGTTATATGCCATTTTTGCTTTAAGAGTAATGTCCCACTGGTAAAACTAACTTTCCAAATGTTTGCCTTCGCAGGAATGGCCCCGAGGAAGCTTGCCTCAAAGAGGTCCAGGAAGGACAAGGCGGCCGAAGGAACTAGTTCCGCCCCGGAGTACGACAGTCACCGCTTTAGGAGCATTGTGCACCAGCAGCGCTTCGAAGCCATCAAGGGATGGTCGTTTCTCCGGGAGCGACGCGTCCAGCTCAGGGACGACGAGTATACTGATTTCCAGGAGGAAATAGGGCGCCGGCGGTGGGCACCACTGGTTACTCCCATGGCCAAGTTCGATCCAGAAATAGTCCTTGAGTTTTATGCCAATGCTTGGCCAACAGAGGAGGGCGTGCGTGACATGAGATCCTGGGTTAGGGGTCAGTGGATCCCGTTCGATGCCGACGCTATCAGCCAGCTCCTGGGATATCCGATGGTATTGGAAGAGGGCCAGGAATGCGAGTATGGCCAGAGGAGGAACCGGTCTGATGGGTTCGATGAGGAGGCCATCGCCCAGCTGCTATGTATACCGGGGCAGGATTTTGCCCGGACTGCTGCAGGGAGGCGAGTGCGAATCATGCGCACCAACATGACCACCCTGACTCAGATATGGATGACTCTGCTGCTCAGCAACATCCTGCCCACCGATCATAATTCCGACCTCCCCATGCCGAAGTGCCAGCTGGTGTACGCCATCCTGACACGGATGAGCATCCATGTGGCTCAGTTGATCGCTGATGCCATCTATATTTTTGCAAGTATGGCGCCCACTAGGCACCCTTTGGACCCAGATAAGTCCAACAGGGCCCTGGGATTCCCCGCACTGATCACAGGACTCTGCCAGTCGTTCGGAGTCCCCGTTGCACCTACCAAGGTGATTCGGCCGCCCATCACCCGGGCTTTTATCGAGAAGTACTGTACCCAGAGACAGGCT
Organism: Glycine max; assembly: GCF_000004515.6. Taxonomy (NCBI): domain Eukaryota; kingdom Viridiplantae; phylum Streptophyta; class Magnoliopsida; order Fabales; family Fabaceae; genus Glycine; species Glycine max. Next base: position 23,998,777 of record NC_038250.2, read on the forward strand.
CAGGGTGATGCTCCACAGGCCGCAGGCGCGCCCCCACCACCTCATCAGGCTGGCCAGGCTGGGGCATTTGATATGGAGCAGTATTTACGGCATTTGGTTCGCCAGCAGGCGGCCAACCACCGAGCACATGTACGGACCCATGACTGTCTGTACCAGATGAGCCTTAGCATGCAGAGCCAGGGCTTCGCTCCTTTTTCATGCCCTACTCCAGACCAGTTCAGGGCAGAGGTTGCATGGCCCGGAGATTGGCCCGAGGCCCAAGCAGGAGAGGCACCCCCAGAAGCTCCCGGCGATGGAGAAGAAGCCCACGAGGATGAGGAGATGGCCGATTTGCTTGACTTCTTGGGAGGGAGTGGAGATACGTGACTAGGAGATCCCCAGATTCATGTTTTCTTTCATATTTCTTTTGTCATTTTTATTCTATGTTATTATTTTGACTTGAGAGACTAACGTTTGTTTTTGCTGTTTCGATTGTCATTTGTACAGCGCATACATTTTTGTTTAGATTGGTGCGTTAGTATTTATATATCATTACTATCAATGATGTTTGAAATTCTGGAACTGTGTAGAGTTCTTCGTTTAGGAACATCGTTTGAAAGCATATATGTAAAATAAACAAAAAAATCATCATAAAAATAAAAATAGAAAAGAAAAGAAAATGAAATGGAAAAGAGAACAAAAGGAAAGAAAATGAAATGAAAAAGAGAGCAAATAAGAAAAAAAGAAGAAGGCAAGTAAGGAAAAAGGTGGAAAAAGAGAAAATAAGTTGTCTAGCTAAAAATGACATGCTTTTGAAAAGAGACGATTTCCAACTTTTCTTTGAAAAAATTCATTGATCATAACCAATTTTTGGAAAATGTGTATACACCTGAAGGGTGAATGCTGTGAAGATTTTCCCGGACGCCCGAAATGGACTCGAATGAATGCACAAATTGATAAAAGAACATATTTTGGAAAACATTGGGTTGATTTAAAATAGAGGAAATAAATCCTGAGCCCTAGCATCACATGACCATAAAAATTTGACACTTGAGTGTTCGCATAGGTGCATGCATGACCAGTTTTGCATAAAATTTCCAAATCATCATTTTTGCATTTGTGTCATGGAAATAATGTGGGGCATCCCTTTTATCCTTGAACCAAACCAAACCCCGACATGTATCATGTCTAGCCATTCTACAAACCTTGAGCCAAAATCCTGACTCACCATAAACCTTGACCTAGGGTGAGAATGTCAATCCTTACCCTCGGAAGCAAAAAAGAAAAGAAGGAAAATTTCCAATCAAAGAGAAAGCAAAAAAGAAAAGAAAGGAAATTCCCAATCAAAGAGTGGGAGAAAGCAAAAAGAAAAGAAAGAAAATTCCCAATCAAAGAATGGGAGAAAGTAAAAAAAAAGAAGAAGAAGAAGAAGAAGAAGGAAAGAAAGCCCCTGATCGGGGATCGAAGGAAAAACAGAAGAAATATGCAGAGAGGTCTTTGGACCGGACAATATCTGAACAATACAGAATTGTCACCAAATGAACGAAAAAAGAAGGAAAGAGAACCACAACCTAAAATAGTCTTCTCCCTTTGATTACCAACCAGAATCCCGTGCGCTAGCGACTTTTTTTTCTCTCGCCCCGCACTAAACAAAAACAGAAAAAGAAAAAAGCCAGAAAAATCAAAAGCCAAAAACACACAAAAGCCGAAAGAAGAAACCACCAAAAGAACCCATTCCCAAAGGAAGCCCTATTGATCCATGATCACGCGTGTAATTTTTGATTTGATAGGAAATAATTTGCAAAGTCAAGTCATGACATATCTATGGTTCGGAATTAGGATGAAACACTTACCTGTGCGAGATTGATACACTTTGAGTAGATTTCTTCTATTTTTTTCGAACCCAGTGTTTCCTCTAAATGATCATTTAGAAACGAAATGCTAACATCCAAAATCTCATTTATGGTTATGGGAGATTTCATCAGCAGACTCTCCTTCCCCGGTAGACGCATTGTTTTTTCACTCAAAAAAGCATATGCTGCTCTAAGTCAGTTGGAATGTTTGTCTCTTTGCTAAAGCATGTTTGCATTTTAGTGGAGAAAACAACGAGACTTTTTCAAGTCTCACAAGTTATCCAGAACTACGTAGGTCTGAATTCCTCATGGGAGGATACGTAGGAGCAAGAGCCTCGCTTTTGTCGACCACACCGCCTTTTGTTGCCATGACTCAAGAGCTGGTAGCCCGCGGAGATACCTTACGGTTATCCGCACCTTTTTGTCATCCAGAGGCGGCGGGCCCGATGACATTTTGCACACATGATACGCGGAGATACCTTACGGTTATCCGCACCCCTTTGCCATTCAGACACAGTCGTGTCCGTTGGCACGCAGAGACCAAGTTTGGTCATTCTGCACACATGATACGCGGAGATACCTTACGGTTATCCGCACCCTTTTGTCATCCAGAGCAGATGACAAGCAGAGACCAAGTTTGGTCATTCTGCACCCATGATACGCGGAGATACCTTACGGTTATCCGCACCCTTTTGTCATCCAGAGCAGATGACAAGCAGAGACCAAGTTTGGTCATTCTGCACCCATGATACGCGGAGATACCTTATGGATATTCGCACCCATTCTTTTGCTATCTGTAAGACAGAACGCTTGATAGCATGCAGGGGCTGGCACAGTCTTCTGCACCTTTTGTTCCTCCGGGAACAACAAAGTCATTTACATGCGGGAATTTCATGGTCGCCCGCGACTCTCGTCAACCGAGAGGAGCAAAATTAGTGTCATACACTGATTTTCGGGGACCTTTGCTTGATGACATGTGACCATTCTTTGGTCCTTGTGAGGTGCTTGGCACCCATCATTAGGCAATTTGTGAAATTCTGGGAACAACAAGTCATTTGCATGTGGAGATTTTATGGTCACCCGCGACTCTCGTCAAATCGAGAGGGACGAAATTAGTGTCTTATCTTTACTTTTCTTTTATCTCCAATAAAAGACAAGTAAAGAGGGGCAACTGTCATACCCTAATTTCGTCCGGGAACCTTTGCTCGATGACGTGCGACCATTCTTTGGTCCTCGTGAGGTGCTTGGCACCCATCATTAGGCAATTTGTGAAGTTTCAAGACATGCCGGAAAACCAAAAAAATATTGATGCACAATCTGTAAGTTTCCGTGACACACCGGAAATCAAAAGGAAGCGTCGTTGCATAATTAAGTGAGGTTCCGTAACATTCCGTAAGTCAAAAAGGGGATGATTATGTAAATCCGCAAGGTTCCGTAACAATTACGGAAAGAAAACAAGTATCGTTACGAAATTCGTAAGTTTCCGTAACTTTACGAAAAAAGAATCACCAAAAAACAGCAGAGGGGGTGTACTTAGTAAAAATGGGGGTGCAAATAGCACCCAGGCCCATTTGGGCCCTCCAGAAGATTCCTCCAGAAGGCGGTTGCTTCTGGAGGAAGCAACCCTGCTCGCCTGGGCGAGCTGAGCTCGCCTGGGCGAGCTGGGCGGCAACCACCTCCCCTATTTTGCTATAAATAGGGGAGGAAAGCAAGAAGAAAGGGATCCCAGCCCTTTAGGCACTTCTCTCTCTTTGGAATTTGCTTGGAAAAATTGTTTCCGTGAAGAAAATCTAAGCCGAGGCGCTTCCGAAACGTTTCCGTAACGTTTTCCGTGAGGAATCTCGCAAAGGTTTGAACCGTTCTTCGACGTTCTTCATTCGTTCTTCATCGTTCTTCGATCTTCAACGGGTAAGTACCTCGAACCAAGCTTTTCGATTCCTTCTATGCACCCGTAGTGGTCCACATTGTGTTTCGTGCATTTTTGATTCTCGTTTTGTTTACTTTTTATACCCCCTGTTGACGTGCTTAAGCCATTTTACTTAAGTCGTTTCTCGCTTAACTTAAAAATAAAATAAATTTCCACCGAACGTTTGAATTGTATTATCCATTAGCTTCGGTTAAAATCAATTCCGACCGTTCGGTCATGCCGTAACCACGTTGGAAATCAAAAAAGGAGGTAAAAATAATATAATATAATCAAAAAACATCTTTTAGTAAAATAAAGCGGAAAATCAATCGGACGTTTTCTCTTTGGGATTTCTCATTCATAATCGAATCGATTAATAACTAAAGTAAAACTAAGGCTAAAATCAACTCGCTTAGTCAAGCTCGTCCACAAAAAATAGGCTTTTGAAGTTCGTCATTTCAATTCCTCACTAAGTAAAATGGATCATTTTTAAGGTCCAACGCCTTAAAATGATCACCACTTAAGTAAAAAAGAATCACTTGATAAGCAAGAACTACGTAGGTCTGAGTTCCTCATTGAGGATACGTAGGAGCAAAAGCCCCGCTTTTGTCGACCACCCCAAGAGATCGTTAATGGTCCAATGCCTTAACGTTTCTCTCCTTTCAAAATCAAAAGACCGTTTAATGGTCCAACACCTTAAATGACCTTTTGTTCAATAAAAACATATTTTACAAAAAAAGACAAAAATAACTTAACCAAACACTTTGTTCCGAAAGAACTACGTAGGTCTGATTTTCTCATCCCAAATTGAGGAATACGTAGGAGCAAAGGGAAACACCCTTGTCGACCACAAAAAGGGAAAAATATAAAAAGGGTATAAAGGATATAAGAACATAAAAGGGAACATAAAAATCAAAGTCATGTTTGCACATTCGATTAAAGGCTGCCGTCCCTTGGGACGGACGTGTGGGGTGCTAATACCTTCCCCGTGCGTAAATACAACTCCCGAACCTTTCACTTAAAAGTTCGTAGATCACGTCTTTTCCGGTTTTTCCGACGTTTTCCTCAAATAAACGTTGGTGGCGACTCCGCACGTATTCCTTTCATGGAACACGCATCCCGCGAGTCTCGCGTCGCCCTCCCACCGAAGGGTAGGTTGCGACAGCCGCCATGAGCCATGGGTGTTTGTATCAACGAAGGATAAAGAACGCATTCGACAAGAAGGTACGCCCGCGCAAGTTCAATGAGGGGGACCTCGTGCTGAAGAAAATGTCCCATGCTGTTAAAGATAATCGAGGAAAATGGGCCCCGAATTATGAAGGACCTTTCATGGTGAAAAGAGCTTTTTCTGGGGGTGCTCTGATACTCACCCGTGAACTCCGATGTAATTAAACAATATTACGCTTGAAGTCTGGGGCAATCGAGAGGACCGTTGCATGTTTTTATTTCTGAGTTTTTCTCGTTCTTCTTCGTTTCCTCTAGGGATTCCCATTCACTGTATTTGTCTCATTTCTTTGAAAAGAAAAGATGGGCGAGGTTTCAGTCCTCCCTTTGGTTTCAAACCTTGTGTTTTAGATTTGTTATAACTTGAGCCCTCTTCGCTCGGTGTATGGGGTGTGATGTGCCATCATTTTCTTCTATTTTCTAAACCCTTTTTGCACCATTTTAATTACTGATTGGTCTTAATTGTCAATTAATCAGACAGTTTTATTATTTGGGCTCATTTAGCTAATTTGATGTTTTTAATCTAATTTCAGGAATTAATGAAACATTGGGCTTAATCCGGATTTTGGTTATGGACTTGAAGAGGGCAAATAAAGCAGCGCTTACCTTAGTTAATTTCTAATTAGGAAATTTCGCAATTTTATTTTATGTTGTTCAGTGTTTATTTCGTTTTGGGCCAGAGTATTGTAATAGGGCCCAGTGACTTTGAGTGACTCTTTTTAAATAGCAGCCTTGGGATTCGTGAAGGCATTCTGTTATGCTATTTTCATTATTCAGAGCTTTGGTTTTAGGTTTTCACGTTTTTCTGTTCCCTTGTTACAATTTTCGTTCTTAATGCAAATTTCCGTTTTCTGCTTCTAATTACGAGTTCATTCTTGCTTCTTCTTCTACTTTCATTTACGTTTCTGTTCATTTATGTTTCTGTTCATTTGCGTTTCTGTTTCATGTTTCATTCGCATTTTCTGTTTGAATCCATGGAAGGCTAGATTTTCTGGTGTTGTTTCCTTTTGAGGAAGAAGCCCAACTCTCTTTGAGGTTTCGCTTGTAATGTGGTTTCCTGGCAGTTTTCCCTTCACCAGTTATCCCAATTTCATGAATATTAATTAGTGCACGCTTCGTGTTCGATTAATTGCCTCTGAGCCTAACTTGCGTTCATGCTTAATGGACGAAGGGCTAACTGGTGTATGTGGTGCCTAATCACGTATTGAAAACCCTAAGTTGATTTTCACTTAGTAAATTGAAATAGGGTTGGATTAAGTGGTTGACTGTTAGGGACGAATTCTCCATAACCCAGGATAAGAGAATGGCTTCTGAATCAGAGGAAACAACCCGTTTTTAATATTAGTAGTTTCATATTCCAGTTTACTTGTTTTGCTCTTTAATTACCAAACAACCAAACCCCCCCCCCCAATCGTTACTGTTATTGCAAGTATATTATGAACATTTGGTTTGTCACTGCACGTTGGGAAACGACCTAGGATCACTTCCTAGTTACTGCATTTTCATGTTTATTTGATTCGGGTACGGCCTCGATCAGGGTGCCCCAAACGCTTATTTAAAATTGAATCAAACCAGCCTTCACTAAAATAAAATCATCGCATTAGAAACATTCATACATGCACATGCACATGCATATCTTGTGATAGCAAGGAGCAGAATCGTCTCAGGCCACGGTCAGAAGTCAAGACAAGTCAATAGCAGAAATCAACCAAGGTAAGACGATGACCGGTCACGATTGGCTGCATATTGTTTGTCTCCTACTTGCAGGTACTTAGGGATGGAGGCGAATGGACGATAGGATCGCGACCGACCAATCGTCACCCCTTCCCGGCGCTGGGCCAGCGGAGAACATCGCTGCAAGGCAGCCCAGTATCCTTTGAATTCGTAGTATTTTACTACTATTGTTTGTTTTTTAAGTAATCGACGCCTAATTCTAACTTAAGTAGGTTCAAGTAGGCAAAACGCTAACCCATAAGAGGGGGGGGGGGGAGGCATGGTTAATGCACCTTTTAAAAAAAAAAATTTGGCAGGTTAGCTCGCCTGGGTGAGCAACCCCTGCATTCAAAATATAAAAACGAGGGAGGGGAATGTTTTTTGCATCCAAAAACTCCCCCCCCCCCCTCATTCAAAAGAGAGGACTCACGAAGGCTTGCGGTTTTTGCTCCCTCAAGCCACTTTTGGTTGCCTTTTGCTTTCATTTTTGGTGTTATTACTCACTCCAACAAGAAATGGCCCCGAGGAAGCTTGCCTCAAAGAGATCTAGGAAGGATAAAGCAGCTGAAGGAGCGCTGAGCACCAGCAGCGCTTCGAGGCCATCAAGGGATGGTCATTTCTCTGGGAGTGACGCGTCCAGCTCAGGGACGAAGAGTATACCGACTTCCAGGAGAAGATAGTTCGCCGGCGTTGGGCATCACTGGTTACCCCCATGGCCAAGTTCGACCCAGACATAGTCCTCGAATTTTATGCTAATGCTTGGCCTACAGAGGAGGGCGTGCGAGATATGCGATCCTGGGTGAGGGGTCAGTGAATCCCGTTCGATGCGGATGCTCTCAGTCAGTGCCTGGGATACCCTTTAGTGCTGGAGGAGGGCCAGGAATGCGAGTATGGCCAGAGGAGGAATCGGTCCGACGGGTTCGATGAGGAGGCCATCACCCAGTTGCTATGTATACCGGGGCAGGATTTTGCCCGGACTGCTGCTGGGAGACGGGTGCGGATCATGCGCACCAACATGACCACCCTGACTCAGATCTGGATGACTTTGCTACTCAGCAACATCCAGCCCAACGATCATAATTCCGACCTCCCCTTACCGAAGTGTCAGCTGGTGTACGCCATCCTGACACGGATGAGCATTCACGTGGCTCAGTTAATCGCTGATGCCATCTATCTATTTGCAGGTATGGCGCCTACCAGGCACCCTCTGGACCCGGACAAGTCCAACAGGGCCCTGGAATTTCCTGCTTTGATCACAGGACTCTGCCAGTCGTTCGGAGTCCCCGTCGCGCCTAGCAAGGTGATTCGGCCGTCCATCACCCGAGCTTTCATTGAGAAGTATTGCACACAGAGACAGGCCCAGGGGGATGCTCCGCAGGCTGCACACGCGCCGCCACCTCATCAGGCTGGCCCAGCTGGATCGTTTGATACAGAGCAGTATTTGCGGCATTTGGTTCACCAGCAGGCGGCCGACCACCGAGTGCATGTACAGACCCATGATTGTCTTTACCAGTTGAGCCTCAGCCTGCAGAGCCAGGGTTTTACTTATTTTCCGTGCCCTACTCCGGACCAGTTCAGGGCAGAGGTCGCATGGCCTGGAGATTGGCCTGAGGCCCGGGCAGGAGAGGCGCCAGCAGAGGCTCTCGACGAGGCAGATGAGGCCCGCGAGGACGAGGAGATGACCGATTTACTTGATTTCTTAGGAGGGAGCGGGGCCACATGATTGGGAGATCCCTTGATCCATATTTCTTTTTGTTTCCATTTTTCTTGTTATATATCATCTTATTTTTGTTTGACTATGGGACTAACGTTTGTTTCGTGTTGATTGACTTTTGTTTTGTACATACATATCATTTGAGTTGTTACGTCGGTACTTGTTTCGTTGTTGTCAATAATGTTTGTTGAAATTCCGGAACCGTGTAGAGTTTTTCATTTAGGAACGTCGTCCTAAAAAATAAAATGAACCAAGGAGTTCTCTCTTGATATGCAAAGCAAATTTGAGATGTCGATGATGGGAGAACTAAATTACTTCCTGGGGTTACAAATCAAGCAAACTAAAGAAGGTATATTCGTCAACCAAGCAAAATACTGCAAAGAATTGATCAAAAGATTTGGGATGGAATGTGCAAAGCACATGGCTACACCTATGAGTACTGGCTGTTACTTAGATAATGATGAATCCTGTCAGTCTATAGACATGAAACAATATCAAGGTATGATTGGGTCTCTTCTCTATTTATCTGCTAGTAGACCGGATATCATGTTTAGTGTATGCATGTGTGCTAGGTTCCAATCCAACCCCAAACAATCACATTTGAGTGCAGTAAAAAGGATCATAAGATACCTGTTAGGAACAATCAGTTTAGGATTATGGTATCCAAAGAACTCAACATGTAACTTACTAGGATACTCTGATTCTGACTTTGCCGGATCCAAAAATGATAGAAAGAGCACAAGTGGGACATGTCAATTTATTGGATCTGGTCTTGTATCATGGCATAGTAAGAAACAAAATAATGTTGTTTTATCTACTGCTAAAGCGGAATATATTTCTGTTGGTAGTTGATGTGCCCAAATTTTATGGATGAAGCAACAACTATCTGACTATGGAATCCTTCTTGATCATATACCCATTAGGTGTGACAATACAGGTGCAATAAATCCATCCTAAAATCCAATTCAACACTCTAGAACCAAGCATATAGAAATTAGACACCATTTCTTAAGAGATCATGTTCTGAAGGGAGATTGTGTTCAAGAATTTGTTGATATAAAGAATCAGCTTGCTAATATCTTTACAAAACCTCTCCCTAAGGAAACATTCTTTTCCATTAGGAGAGAATTATGCCTCTTAGATGTTAGTGATTTGGAAAAATAAGGATTGATTGGTTGATTGAAACATTCGTGTTTACTGATTGCTTGAGTTTGATGTTGCCCCACACTTTGGATTTTTGATGTTGCCAAAGGGGGAAAAAATTCAAGAACTTAGAAATCAAGAGAGCTTAAAGAAAGGGGGAGTATAATCTCCAAAAGAAAGGGGGAGTATTTGTATATATTTGTATATACTATCTTGATTTTAGGACTTGTCATCATCAAAAAGGGGGAGATTGTAGAAGCAAAGCTTCAAGAATTATTTTGATGATGCCAAGGAATTTCAAAGATCATTCAAGATGAGTTTCAAGGATGAAGAAAGCAAGATGTCAAGCAAAGCAAAGATCTCAAGATAAGAATTAAGATAGACTCTTAGAAAAGTTTTTGAAAAGCACAAATGATTGGCCAAGTGAGTTTCTATCTTAACAAAAACTTTTCTAAGCATTTTACTCTCTGGTAATCAATTACTAGAGGTTATAATCGATTACTAGTGGCCACAAAGCTTTCTGGAAATGTTTTCAAAGTTATTTTCAAAGTTTTCAAAGCTGTAATCGATTACCAATGCTTTAAAATGATTAAAACTTATTTTGTAAGTGTGTAATCGATTACACATCATGTGTAATCATGTGCAATCGATTACCAGAGCTTTTGAATGTTGGACATTTGAATTTTGAATAAAATTAATTGTGTAATTGATTACGCCAATGCTGTAATCGATTACCAAAGAGGATTTTCGAGAAAATCTTCCGAAAGTCACAACTTTTCATTTGATTTTTGAATGGCCATCAAAGGCATTTAAATAGGTGACTTGGGCACGAATTTTCTTCAGATTTTTCACTGTTCACAAAAGATATAATCCTCTCAAACAAAAATCTCTTATCTTTAAAAATTCCTTGGCCAAAAACTTGTGTTATTCAATAAGGAATTGAGGGCTTCATTGTAACATCTGTCTCTTTCAAGAGAGATCATTTCTTCTTCTTCTTCTTACTTTTGAAAAAGGGCTAAGAGACTGTGAGTCTCTTGTTGTAAAGCATCTGAGCACAAAGGAATGGTTGTCCTTGTGTGTTTCAGAAGGTGTAAAGAATTTGTGAGATAGTGGAACTCCCAAGCAGATTTCTTGGGGACTGGACGTAGGCAACGAACTTTGCCGAACCAGTATAAAAACTGCGTTTGCACTTTCTCTTCCCTTAAACTCTTTTATTTATTGTTGCTTATTGTTTCTATTCAGTGAGTTTAATTTGAATTGTTATCTAGGAATTCATTTTAAAAGGAATCTTGGGACTTGGGTTAAAATCAAAGTAGAATTTTTAATTGGGGAATAGTTTGTGATATCTTAATTCAACCCCCCCTTCTTAAGATATCTGAGGCCACATATCCAACACTTGTTGTATAATTTGAACATTGGAGCATATCAGCCTCCCTTTGAATCATAAAATTAAGGTTTTCAATTTCTTGGGAAAGGACTAAGTTAAAACTTAGAAAATCTTTTTTAAGAATAGTCCTTTCGCTAAGCGCCTGCTTCTCGCTAAGCGCATAATCGTTCATGCGCTAAGCCACCAGTTTCAAGCGCTTAGCGCACAACCCTGGCATTTGAGGCTGATTAATTCCGCTAAGCTAGCCAAGGTTAGCTAAGCCAAAATCAATTCGAGTTGAATTCAGCAAAGCGACAGATTGATTGCTGAGCGATGGCTTCCCTTGGCAAAGTAAGACCCAATGTCGCCAAGCGCAATTCATTGCGGCCAGAATTAAAGGTCATGGAGCTTAGCGCTTAATCTGCTGGCTAAGTGGATATTCTTGCAGTTTAAACTGGATTTGATGCAGCTTAGCGCCATTCATGGTCGCTGAGCTCAATCGCTTGCGACAGTATGCGCGCTAAGCGGGTCTCTTAACCGCTCAGCGCTAGCTCCACTGCACATAAAATACATGATTTTGGTTAAGCGGGCCCAGATCTCAGCTTAGCGAGACTTGTAGGTTTTCTGATTTGCAGATCTCGCTAAGTGGTAGAACTCACGCGCTAGGCTAAGTATAAAAAAAAAAGAAAGAGACAGAGCTTGGCTAAGCGCGAGCTCCGCTAAGCAGCTGGCCTTGAGAAACCAAACGACTCTCCCGCTAAGCGAATGCTTCACTAAGAAGGAGCGTCGAAAAGCACTTGGTTAAGTGTAGCTTCAGTACTTTGACAAGTGTTGAGTGTAAGGAACAGTTCATGATTTTTTTTTCTTCTGCATAAACACTTTTATCTCTTTCTCCTTCCCTCGTCCAATCCAGCATTTGCATTTGGTCTACTGCATCAACGATTCAAGTAAGTTCCATATGATCCTTTTCTTTGTTATTTTGCTCAACCTTAGGTTAGATGACCTTTAAAATTAGCTTTAGGAATTATAGGATTGTAATATGTTTATAAGAAGTTAAAGTTTAGGTATATGTATAGGTTGGCTGTTGTAAAATGTGTGGGAACTTTGCATGTGTGATTTGCTTGTTAGAGGCCCTTCATTTAGAAGACGATGCACTGTTTTTCCTGCTGTCTTTCTGGAAAATGCAACGAACTCACTGAGCGCACTTGCCGCCCTGAGCGAGATTATCAATGCTCATTGAATGTCTTGGAAGAACTCACCGAGCGCACATGTCTCGCTGAGCGAGTGTACCAATAGTACTGTATTCTTCAAAAGAATTCGTTGAGTGTGTGCATTGCGCTAAGCGATCTGACTTGTAGAGGATGAATGTTCATCCTCTTGATAAGTACTTGTGGCTAAGCAAGGCTGATTCGCTAAGCCTAGGCAACATAGAAAATTTTTATTTTATGCTGATAGTTGTGTGCTAAGCGAATATCCCTGCGCCAAGCGAATTTCTTTGCAGCAGTTATTGAACTGAGCGACCCAGTTCGCTAAGCTCCCATAACTTAGTAAAATTTGTGAAAATTTTACTATGTAATACCGCTAAGCGCGGCTCAGGGAGGGCTAAGTGCATATCATTGGGACTGATCTTAGGCTTAGCGGGCTCTATAGGTCGCTAAGTGAGTATAAGCTCTCTTGAAAACTCGCTAAGCAACCTTTACTTCACCAAGCGATATATCTTGTTTTGTGAGGACCGCTAAGCGAATGATATTTCGCTAAGCGGCCTTTATCTTCCTGTTGACAAGAAAGAGAGCAAGAGTTGAAGACATCCCTTCATCCTCCAACTTACCTCCTCCGACAGCAACCATGGAACCAAATGCCCAACAAGCACCAACCATAATTCCTATGTTACAAAGCTTATTCCGAGGGTAGCTGATGATTGTATACAACTAGCAGCAATTAGCTCACAACAGGCCAATAATATCAAGGAACAATTTCTGGACAAGGTGGCCAGGCCTGAAGCCCAGCTTCCTCTGGTAAGAGCCCCCGAGGTTGTTCCTCCCAGTCCTATTCCAACAAGGACAGAGCCTGCACTAGCTGAGTGGCAACCTCCAGTAGTAGACCCACCTGCTTCTCCGGAGGTTGAGATACTATCTCCTCCACCAGCTCCACCGACACCACCTTTGATACTCATTCCTGATGACTCAGATGCTGAAGCTGCTGCTCATACTGACTCACCAGCCTACTACCTAGAGGATGGTTCGAATTTTTTTGACTGGATGGATTAGTGAGGAAGTTGTGGTTCATCTTGACAAGAATGTGGATATTTCTGAAGAGTTTATGCTACTTTTTGTGCTTTTTGATCTATTAGTATAATTATGGTGTTAATACATTAATTACTTTTTATTAGTTTTGTGCATGAGTAGTGTAGTTGCTCATCCTGAAGCATCTAGAACAGTTTAACTTAGCTTTTGTTGGTATGGCAGTGAAATAGTTTATTTTTTTTGTGAAATGGATATATGCCTTGTTTTAAATTGAATGCATGCTTAAGATGAGATCTGTGTTTCTTTTCATGAATTTGAATGAATATGCATGTTGAACAAAGAAAGAACAAGAGTGTGAACTTATAGTAGAATTGTTAGTCAATAGACAGACTGATTGTGAAAGCAAAAGCTTGAACCAAAAACCGGTGAGAGTGTGACCTTACTTTGTGAGTGAACGACTGACTGTGAGTAATGATCTTTGCATGAATCTCTGAATTCTAGAATGATATGTATAACTTAGAACATGATGAAGGCCATGATTTATATATACACAAGCTCTTTTGACCAAATAACTCACCTTGAATGATAACTGTATCTTTTGCTCCTTCTATAAGCTGAATGATTTTTGTCATGAATTGAACCCTAAACATAAATGATTATCTCCTGATACCTTGTTTAGTTTCTAAGAGAGTATATGGTTCAAGGCAAATTTACTCTAAATTTGGGGGAGGAAAGTGAATTAGAATGAAAAGAAAAAAGGTTAAGCATCAACACACACAACAAATAAGTTGTATGTTAAAAAAAAAAAGAAGGAAAGAATAAGTGTGTTGTTTCAATAAAGTCAAAAGCGACTTAAGAGAAGAAAAAAAAATAGTGAGAAGGCTACTTGTATGATACAAGAAAAGATCATTGGGATAAGTCTAGGACTTGTGCTCTCTTAGAATCTAAACCTTTGAATCCTAGAAAAACCAATGAATTTTTGTAGCCAAACCTCACTACAAGCCTGAGAAAGTCATTCTGATTCTATTTATACATTTCTGACTTGATGGCATGAGATGAAATGCAAAGATTGGACCTTCCGTTAGTTGTTATCAATGAATAACTTAAACACTTGTGCTTGAGTGAAACAGTAGCCGTGAGACTGTGGTTTGAGCTACTTTCCTTGATGTCTGTCTTATGATTAACTTCATCTAACTGTATAGTTCACATTTTGTTCTCCTCTTTGTCTAGTTGCATATTCTGTGAAAACAAGTGATAGGTACACATTGCTTCATCTTTCTCAACATGCAATCAATCATTTTGATGCATACACCTTTGTACATAAACACTGCATGTTTTACCACTTGAGGACAAGTGAGTTGTTTTCTTTTGCTTGAGGACAAGCAAAACTGTAAATTTGGGGGAGTTAGTCGGTGAAAATGACTAACTTTTGTGTATAAAACTTGTGTATATTGTATCAAACTTCTCCAATTTATAGTTGTTTTGTAATATTATAAGTACTTTCTGTTAAATATAGGTAATAGATAATTTATACTTTTGTTTTGTGTGTTTAATAATCAATTTCTCTTAATTTCAGGTTAATTAGGCAAATTGGCAAAAATGTTGTTTTCACCTTCTCGCTAAGACAATCTGCTAGCTTAGCGAGCATTCGCTAAGCGCGACACTCAGTGGCTAAGCGCGAGGAATAATCCAGAAGAAGATGAGCTGTCAGGTTCGCTGAGCGCACCGCTCCAGGTCATCAAGCGCACCGCTTCAACTCATCCGCCAAGCGAGAGAGGTGCGTTAAGCCAAAATCCACTTATGCGCGCTAAGCGATTCAGATTTGTGCTAAGCGCGCGAGCACGGACCAACCCACCTATTTAAGCTTGAAATTAGATTTTTTATGGGAGTTTGGCATTTTTTCTTGAGAAGCCTCTGCATGCACAAGAGTCTGGCCTTGGCTTGAAGCTTTTGCATGGGTAGGAAGTTCTAGAGAGAGAAAGGTCCAAGTTCCATAGAGTTATGAGACATTTTGCTGTGTGAAGATCTGCAGAGACGAGAGCTCGAAGCAAAAGCCTTTCTGAGAGCTTGAGATGAGTTTGTGAGTGATTGAGAGATCCTAGAGGTGGAGGAGACATCCTCACCACTTGTATTTTTGCAATCTTTCATCTTGTTCTTCTTTGTGTTGTAAAGGAGGTTTCCGGACCATGTGTCTTGATGCAGTCCTAGTTTGAGTTTAGACTTACAAGAGGAATCTGTGGACGAGGCTTGATCAGGATTAGGCTAGGCTATCATGAGGAATCGGGGTCTAGCAGTCTAGGAGACAACATAGGAATACACGAGCATTGTTAGATAGAGAACATCCATTTTAGCATCAGGAACCTATTAGGAAGACCAACGTGTTCTCTACTTGTTTTTACACAACATTTCTCTTGCGTGATTTTCTTTCTTTTTGCATAAATAGTTTATATACTTGTTCATAACCACAATCATCTTTTCATAACAGACACCTATTTACCGAAATAGCTTGCCAGATAACACAAGTTCCCTGAGAGTTCGATACTCGGTTCTTACTGTTTTATACTACTTGTGCGATCCGGTACACTTGCCGGCCGCGAACACTCCTGCCAAAAAACAACATTCGGGAAGTTAGTTCACAAAATACGACTCCTTTCAACATGAAAAATGCCAATGCAAATTTGGGTGAACTCACACACATTCAAGGCATTTTGTTACCTAAGTTACATACACGCATTTCAAAGCATTTTGGCCACCTTAAGATCATATACATGCATTTTCAAAGTATTTTTGCCAACAAAAACGCACACCCGCATACCCAAGTATCTTGGCTACCTAAAAAATGTGTATGCACATATTCAAGTTGTAGAAGCAAAGCTTCATGATTAATCAAGAATGATTCAAAGATGTTTTGATGATAACCAAGGTGATGACAAAAAGCTCAAAGGTCAATCAAAGAATGAGTTCAAGATGTTCAAGATAGAATCAAGAACGCTTCAAGATTCAAGGATCAAGCTTCCAAGAATCAAAGAGAACAAGGGAGGGTACATCCCTTGTGGATCTTTGCTTGTAAAAGGATTTTTACAAGGTTGAAAGAAATCTCAAGGACCGCAGGTCGCTTGGGGACTGGATGTAGGCACTAGTTGTTGCCGAACCAGTACAAAAACTCTTGTGTGTTTGTCTCCTTCTTCCCTACTCTTTTACTTTCCACTGTGCATTTTAATTTTCGCCTTTACTTTTGGTTAAGTTTCTCTTCTACTCCTTATTCTCTTAACAACATAGTAAAAGCCTTAGAAGAGTAAAATTTTTAATTGGTAAAGGTTTAGGAATAATTAATTCAACCCCCCCTTCTTAATTATTCTGAGGCCACTTGATCCAACACAAGTATTTTGTTACCTAAATTACATATTTAAGTATTTCGCTACTTAACATGCAAAGAAACGCATTTTTAAAGCACTTAAATTAATTAAATTAACAAAGTATCTTGGCTACCCGCGTTAATTCAAGCAATATATGCACATCTAATTAAAGGAAATATTTTTGCTACCCACACGATTGACAAAGGTATTTTGTCACCTACATCAATTAAATCAACGAGGCATCTTGTCTACTTTTATTCATTCAAGTATTTCTAATGGTGGCATTTTTGCTACCTACATAACCAACAAGGGTATTTTGCCACCTAAAATAATTAGGAATATAACAAAGGCATTTTCACTACCTATTAATTGGGGTATTTTTGCTACCTAAGGTATTTGAGGCATCTGAGGTATTTTTGCTACCTAATGCACTTGAGGTATTTTTGCTACCTAATGCACTTGAGGAATTTTTGCTACCTAAGGCACTTGAGGTATTTTTGCTACCTAATGTACTTGAGGTATTTTGGCTACCTAAGACACTTGAGGTATTTTTGCTACCTAATGCACTTGAGGTATTTTTGCTACCTAAGGAACTTGAGGTATTTTTGCTATTTCATTCACATCTTATTCATATATATATATGCACATTTGAGAGAAAATTTCATGCTATACACATATTTGCATTCATTTGAAAAGCAATTACGCATTCATGGGAAAGGCAGAAATTTTTACTACTCCTTCATATTTTGAAAAGCAATTTCATGCCATATGCTCCCATTTGAGAAGCATTTTCGTGCCATTTTCAGCACCCATGCATATTGGCAAAGCACTTTACTACCTACCCAATACACATACTCATTATCAACAAGTGTTTCATATCGTTTAGGCACAAAGAAACCATCATGGTGCAGTGCTTACCAAATGCTGGCCGAAAGGGGAGCCCCACCTAATATGCTATCACTTTTGTGCTCTCTTGCACCCAAAATCAAAGGCTTGAGTTCCTATGACTAAGTCACATTCGGGCATTTATTCTAGTCCATACAGGTTGTCCCTAAACTCAACATTGGCAGCCACTCATGCCTAAACCAGTTCCATAAGCAAAATTCATAGAATTGTGCTTAAATGCACCTGAGGCATTTCACCGAGTACTTGGCGGGCGCACCTTTAGGAATGAAAAAGTGGGGAATAGGGGAAATATGACATGCCCAATTGCTTCAGAACACACCATAGGCCTAAGGCCATCCCTTACAATCTCCCAATTTAACAAGCCAAGCACAAATTCAAGGACAAATTGCTTCCCAGATTTGAGCTAATGCATACAATTTAGAGCACAAAAATACATCAACGGAAAGCTAGAGAACCAAATGATAGTTTACTTACTTGTATGGAGTGAACAAGGACACTAAAATGGAATCAAGAAGCACAAAAATGGTGGCCTAGGGTCAGAAAACCGCCAATCCCTTGGGTGCTGCGTTGTTGAGTGAGGGGGAGAAGTTTTTGGTGAAAAAAAAAATCACCCTTCCCCCCTCTTCATAACCTTTTTTGTACCAGGGGTGCTCGCCCAAGCGAGCTCAGCCAGCCCAGGCGAGCTAACCTTGTGGTTTTTTTTTTTTGCAAAATTCCTTGCAAAAATTTGTGTTCCCTATGGGTTGGTGCTTGTTTAATTTGAGTTCCCAGAATCAAGAACAAACCAGGCGTATTCAACTATAACCTCAGAAGAATAGCTGAATAAATGACAACAACAAGCAGAAACTTTAAAGGATACTAGGTTGGCGCCCCGTAGTGCTTCTTTGATGCCCTGAGCCGGACGTGGGATGATGATCTACCGATCATGGGTCTACCGTCTGCTCGTTCCCGTTCCTAAGTCTTTGAATGCAGGAAATGGCATGACGTAGTAAAACATGACTACGCTACCACTTACCTTGGCTTATCTTTATCTCGGATTCGGCACGGTATTGACCATTGCTTGAAACAAACCCTTCTCCTGCATTTCGATTCACAGGATAAAAATAATGCATGTGCATGCGTATGCATGAGCAATCTAAACACAACAACTTTAAACAAAAGTCCATCATGTTCAATTTTAATTTAAGTGCTTGCGACATCCCTATGGACTGAGCAAAAAGGCTCAGATAAAGGAAACACCTCTTTAAAGCATAACACGTGGGTTGGAAAATGAAACATCGATCCGACGTTCATTAGAGGTAGTGACCAAAGTTTACAAGAGACAGGGAACTCTGGGGAAAAGAAAACAAACATGCAGCGATTCTCCTAAATACCCCAAGTTTTTAGGCATAGCATCACTTAACGACATCGGCGTTTACGGGTGAAGGCAATTCCTCATCATCCATGTTGGTGAGCACAAGGGCTCCTCCGGAGAAGGCTTTCTATATGATGAAAGGCCCTTCATAGTTTGGGGCCCACTTTCCCTTATTGTCTCTTAGTGCTTGGGAGACTTTCTTCAGCACCAGGTCTCCTTCGCTGAACTTACGCGGGTGTACCTTCTTGTCGAAAGTGTTCTTCACCTGTCTCTGGTACAAACGCCCATGGCTCATAGCGGCCAGACGCTTGCCTTCTATGAGAGTGAGCTAATCAAAACGCGCTTGGGCCCACTCCGATTCCTTTAATCTAGACTCCGCCAAGATTCTCAATGAAGGGACTTCCACCTCAAATGGTAGCACGACCTCTATTCCGTAAACCAACGAAAACGGTGTTGCCCCGATTGATGTGCGCATCGAGGTTCGGTAGCCATGCAGCATGAAAGGGAGCATTTCATGCCAATCTTTGTATGACACCATCATTTTCTGAATAATCTTCTTGATATTCTTATTGGCTGCCTCCACCGCTCCATTCATCTTGGGTCTGTAAGGCGTGGAATTGTGGTGTTGGATCTTGAAGTCCTCGCACATTCCCTCCATTACTTTGTTATTCAAATTGGTGCCATTGTCTGTGATAATTTTCCTTGGCAACTCATATCCGCAGATTATCTTCCTTTTGATGAACCTGACCACCATGCTCCTCGTGACGCTAGCATACGAGGCAGCTTCGACCCACTTGGTAAAGTAGTCGATCGCAACCAAGATGTAGCAATGGCCGTTCGAAGTTTTGGGCTCTATGGCCCCGATCACATCTATCCCCCACATGGAGAAGGGCCATGGCGCTGCCAATATATTCAATGGCAGGGGCGGAGCATTGACATTGTCCGCAAGCGTCTGACATTTGTGACACTTCCTTATGTGGAGGCAACAGTCGCTCTCCATGGTGAGCCAATAATAGCTCGCCCTCAGGATCTTCCTATCCATGGCGTGCCCATTAGCATGCGTCCCGAAGGAACCCTCATAGACCTCCACCAGCATGCGTTTAGCTTCCTTAGCATCCACGCATCGGAGTAAAACCATGTCATGGTTTCTCTTGTATAGTATGCTTCCGCTTAAGAAGAAACTGGCTGCCAATCTCCTTAATGTTCTCTTGTTGTTGTTGGAATCCTATGGTGGGTATTCCTTGCTTTCGACGTATCACTTGATGTCGAAATACCAAGGCTTGCCGTCCTGCTCCTCTTCTATCAAACAACAATGTGAAAGCTTGCTGCGACATCAGAACTCAATGTACGGCAGGTCTCTGTGCGGCGTCAACTGGAACATGGACGCTAAAATGGCAAGCACATCGGCCATTTGATTTTCCTCTCGGGGGACATGGTGGAAAGAGACCTCATCAAAGAACTTAGCCAGCTTCTTGATATGAGCTTGGTAGGGTACCAACTTATGATCCCTAGTTTCCCACTCTCCTCTTAACTGGTGAATCACCAGTGCCGAGTCTCCGTACACCTTGAGCAACTTGACGTTGAAGTCAATTGCTGCCTGGATACCAAGGGTGCATGCTTCATATTCAGTCATGTTGTTGGTGCAGTCGAAACCAAGTCTGGCCGTGAAAGGTATGCATTGATTGTCCGGAGAGACCAATGCTGCCCCAATGCCATGTCTCAGAGTGTTGGACGCTCCATCGAACCACACGATCCATTTGTCCCTATCCTTGTCTAACTTTTCTTCAAATAAGGTCATGATGTCCTCATCCGGGAACTCGGGATGCATGGGTTGATAATCATTGAGAGGTTGCTGAGCCAAATAGTCTGCCAAGGCGCTTCCCTTTATCGCCTTTTGGGTGACGTAGACTATGTCATGTTCTGATAGTAAAACCTTCCATCAAGCGATCTGCCTTGTGAGATCGGGCTCCTCGAAGATGTACTTGACTGGGTCCATCTTAGATACCAACCAGGTGGTATGTCTCAGCATGTACTGTCTTAGACGGTGGGACGCCCATACCAAGGTGCAGTATGTCCTTTCTAGCAGGGAGTAGTTCATCTCATAGGCCGTGAACTTCTTACTTAAGTAGTAGATGACCCGCTCTCTTTTTTCGAACTCATCATGCTGCCCCAGCATGCACCCCATCGACTCATCCAAAATTGTCATGTACAGGATGAGAGGTCTCTTGGGCACTAGCGGCATAAGTACTGGAGGGTTCATAAAGCGTTGTTTGATCCTTCCAAACGATTCTTGACAGTCATCGTTCCAGAGAATAGACTGGTTTTTGCGTAAGAGCTTGAAAAGCGGCTTGCAGGTAGCTGTGAGCTATGATATGAACCTCGCAATGTAGTTCAAACGCCCCAAGAAACCTCGAACGTGCTTCTTGGTACGTAACTCTGGCATCTCGAGGATGGCTTTCACCTTTTCGGGGTCCACCCTTATTCCTTTCTGACATACGACGAAGCCCAGCAGTTTTCTCGACTTGACCCCGAAGGTGCGCTTAGCGGGGTTTAACCTTAATTGATACTTCCTTAGTCTCTCGAATAACCTCCACAAGTTGACAAGGTGTTCTTCCTCAATTTTAGACTTGGCGATCATGTCATCCACGTAGACTTCAATTTCTCTGTGCATCATGTCATGGAACAAAGCCACCATTGCACGTTGATAGGTTGCCCCGGCATTCTTGAGCCCAAAGGACATCACCTTATAGTAGAATGTCCCCCACAGGATGATTAACGTTGTCTTCTCCATGTCCTCTGGTGCCATCTTTATTTGATTGTAACCCGAGAACTCGTCCATGAAGGAAAACAAAGCGAAATTGGTTGTGTTGTCCACAAGGACATCGATGTGTGGTAGAGGGAAATTGTCATTGGGATGAGCTCAGTTTAGGTCTCGATAGTTCACAAACATTCATTCTTAGGGACCGGCACAATGATGGCCACCCACTCGGGGTATCGAGCCACTGCCAAGAAGCCGACATCAAACTACTTTTTTACTTCCTCTTTGATCTTCAACGACATTTTGGGTCTCATTCTCCTTAGCTTTTGTTTCACCGGGGAACAAATGGAGTTCAAAGGAAACCTGTGCTACACAATGTCGTGGCTTAAACCAGGCATGTCTTGGTATGACCAAGCGAAGATGTCTTGGTAGTCCCGTAGTAGAGCCACCAATTCCTCATGGATAGGTGTAGTCATACCTGTGCCCACCTTTACTTCCTTCCTTTCATTGCCGGCACCCAAGTGTATGAGCTTCATCTCTTCTTGGTGCGGTTTCATCTCTCGGTCTTCCTGACCAATTATCCTCTCTAGCTTTGGGGGAAGCTCTATATCTTTGTCTTTTTCATCCTTCATTTGGCTCGTTTCTTACTCGAAATCAACGGCTGGGTCCCCGGTATTAGTACCTTCACGGGACTCATCGTCGGATTTGCATCGTTTAAACGCAACAAATAAACATGCAAATGAATGAGAATGGGTGGAGGTGGGAGTGACCAAATGCCCTTCCACCACAAATTTCAGCTTTTGGTGGAATGTGGAGGGGACGACTCCCACTGAGTGGATCCATGGACACCTCAGTAGGCAGCTACAGGCCGGGTTGATGTCCATCACTTGGAAAGTGACTCGGCGTCTGCCATCGAAGGCCCGGATCACCATGGAACTCGGCCTCAGGTGGGAGGCGTTGAATGAAAACTTCTCCAACATGCTCTTGGGCATCATATTCAGGCTCAAGCCATTTTCGATGAGTACTTTAGCCATAATATGCCGCTTAAGCCGGTGATGTTGGTTACTTTGGCCGACAGTGAGTCGATGTCGATAGTTTCCTCCTTCCTGTCGCTCAGAGAGGCGTACTTCCATGGGACTGTGTGACTATTTTTGTAAGGGAAAGAAACAGGTCTAATGCCCGATACCGCCGAAGGGCCTTTGGGGAGCAGTGCCCTGGTGAAGTGTATCACCAAGGGTTTAGGTTTCCTAGGACTTTCCTTATCTACTGACTGCATGCAGATATGTTGTTCCCTTTCCTCTTCGTTGCTGACTTCAAGCCGACCTTGATCTATTATTTGTTGTAATAGATCCCCTACCGCTGAATATGTTTCCATGTCATGCGGCATGCCCGGATGCATTAAACCGGAATCCTTCTTACGCCCACTGCGAGGGATTACGCCCGCATCTTGTAAGGCTTCGTAGATAAACCATCAACGGGTTGTCACATCCTTTAAATGTTTAGGCCTGTGTGACCTACACACCTCAATGGCATTAACAGCCACCTCTCCATGATTGGCGAGTAGGTTTGTCTTTACATTTGGTCCGTCCTCTTGGAACGTCATCCATCCGGCCTTCATTAAACTTTTGACCTTGTGTTTCAAAGCCATGCATGTTCGACTGAGTGCCTCAGGGTTCCCCCATGGTACTTGTAGGTCGCACTGGGGTTATACCATTTTGGGAAAGGAGACTGGTAGATCTTCCCCGGAGTCACTACTACCAATTGGTTGGCAATGAGAGATGGCAAGAAGCCAATCCCAAGGTGGGCATTGCCGGCCGGGCGAGGCTGAGCTCGAGCCGAAGCCTATAGGGGCCCCCTCTGTGTTGATGCAAGCATCCTTGGTGGGGCGGGCGCTATGTTGGAAGAGCATCCGGCATGGGCCGAAAAGCTCGGGTGATGTTGTCCATATTGGTGGGTACCGTGGGAGGTTTGCTACGGCTTGGGCCACACGGGCGTTGAAGAGACAGTGTGGGCGTCTCCCTCCTTCCTCTTTGCCCCAGCTATTTTGGTCCTCCAATTGCTGGTACCGGCGAGGGAGACATAATCAAATTTCCCCCTCTTCAAACCCACTTCGATCCTTTCTCCAGCGAATACCAAGTCCGCGAAGCTGGAGGGCATGTAACCCACTAACTTCTCATAGTAAAATACGGGTAGGGTATCCAATATCATTGTAATCATTTCCCTCTCGACCATGGGAGGGGCCACTTGTGCTAGTAGATCTCTCCAACATTGAGCATATTCTTTGAAAGACTCATGCTCCTGCTTACTCATGTTCTGCAGTTGGGTTCTATCGGCATCCATATCGGTGTTGTACTGATACTACCTGATGAAGGCAGTAATCAGATCCTTCCAAGTGCGGATGCGGGAAGCTTCTTAGTTAGTGTACAAGATGACCGCTGACCCGGCCAAACTATCTTGAAAGAAGTGCATCAATAACTTCTCATCCCTGGAATATGCACCCATCTTCCGACAGTACATCTTTAAGTGATTTTTAGGACAAGTCGTCCCTTTGTACCTATCGAAATCAGGTACTTTGAACTTCGGTGGAATGATGACATCCGGCACCAAGCACAGGTCGGTCATGTCCGCGAAAGGATAATCGCCAAACCTTTTGATGGCTCTCAGTCTCTTTTCGATGAGATCGAGTTTTTCCTTTCCTTCCACTATCGGAGACGGCCCTCCCACAGATATAAGTACTGGCTGCATTGGGCGAGGCTGAGGTACTCCCGCGATGTTGGGCTGAGGTAGCGCGTTGGGTGCTGGCCCCTCGGTGGGAAAAGGGGGGTAGGAGTCGACATCCCCATGAGTGCACTCTCGAGGATCCTCGTGGGCACTGTCGGGATGTCGAGGAGGCTGCCCTTCGAGGGTGAGAGGAGTAACATGACCCATGTCATCGTGCATGGTCAATGGTGTGTAGTTGGGCAGTAAACGGTAGAGGTAAGCATCTTGGTTGTACCCCAGATGGAGGTTGTTGGCATGCCCCAGTGTGTTTCTCCCTCGTCCCAAAATTTCTGGAATGGGATGATGTGCCGCGGTCGGGAGAACTGGTCTACTTCAGCGATTGTGCTGGCAGCGGCAGCTGTGGCCGCATTACTCTCCATTAGTCGCTTCATTCCCAGCATGGCTTCCACCATAGAAGCCCTTTGATCTTTTAAAGCCAACATGTCGGCTTTCATCTATTCATGTACCTCGTCTAAGTCACCCATCGTCCTAGACTTAGATCGGGTGCGATAGGGATGCCTTGGGGCGCGCTTAGTTATGATGCCTTCCCTCAAAAGACAAAATGTGAGGAGTATGTAACAAGGAATTTAAACATGAATGCATGCTAGAGATAAAGTGTCGGAGCATTTGATTCACACTGGCCTTTTGGAGCAAACTCATGGGATAAACATTTTATTTGAAAAAGTTTTAACCAGTCAAGATCTGAGTGACAATACAACCTCCCTAACGGTTCCTAATTATATGGGCCATCAAGTCTATCACATGCTGACAATAGTTGAGGAGCCTATGGATTTCCTCGGGGGCGAAGTATACGTCCGCCATTGCTTTGGCCTTTGCTAGTAATCGGGGAAGATCTGGACTCCTGTTCAAAGTAAGGGCGAATCGGTCCATCCACATCATCGCTTCTCGATGCAATGAGTCAATCACCCTTCCCCTTGCCTCCTTTTATGTGTACACTTGGGCATACTCATCCACCACCTTGTGCTTGTGGGCCATAACCAAATCCAATTCTTCTTTCTACTTGCTGATGATGGCCAACATGTTTGCTTCGGTCTCGCTCAGCTGTTGAGATAAGATCCTTTTGGACCTCAGACAAGTCTTCAATTCGTCCTTCTGAATCATGCCTTCTATTTGTGACTGGTCCCTTTCCTCTCTTCGGAGTTTAAGTTTGTTGTTACTGTCCCACAAAGCCCCTCGGAACTTGTTCCGGCCGTGTTCTTCCATGTGGGCCCTTTTGGTCTCTTGCTCCAAGGCCTTGGCGGTGGCTATGTTGATGTCTCTCAGTTTGTTGTTCTCATTTCGGAGCCTGGCGGCTGTTGACTTGAACTTTTCCTTGACTGCTTGGGCTTTCTCAAGCTCCATTTTGAGGGCTTGCACCTCTTCGCTTTATTCTGGGGCTTTAGCCTCCTCCTCCTTAGCGGCTCTCAGCTTCGGGAGCCAATCCAGACCTTGTGCGTAGGCTTCCAACCACCTATGGTAGCCGCCGACGACCCCGTTGCTACTTCCCCTAAGTTCTTTTTCTTTCTTTTGCACCATCTCCCATGCCTTGCAGACTCCTTGAAGAACCTCTGTGTTGGAGCTACTGAAACCTCGTGCAATAAAAGGTGTGAGGCTTTCCTCTGACAGTGCTCCCCTCATAGGGTAGCCAAGTTGTCTTATGGCGAGGACGGGATTATAAAATGCAACCCCTCATCCCCATCAAGGGGACGTTTGGAAATCCTCCACATGAGAAAAGAATCTCGGTTCTTCCTTCCTTCTATCGAGGAAACTAATTGACGGACGCTCCTTCTTTGCTTGCTAAGAGTCGGTTCCAATTTGTCTCTCTTTTCTTGGCGCACAAACAGTGACCTTCTAGCGGGCAAACATGTCTCTCTTCTTGGTGGAAAATGTGTGAGACTAACCACACGTAAAGGGTCGGTGTGCAGCAAACAATCCTTGCACTACTCTTCTCCCATCTACGGTCGAATGTGTCGTACAGGTCGGCTAAGATAGCGACGACCGGGCTTTCCTTGCTGTCATGAAAGGCAAGGAAAACATCAATTGCCGCTAGGTCCACTAATCCATCCATGTTTGGAAAGAGGACAACTCCGAAGATCAAGAGTTCCAGGACATCAATGAAAAGAGCCCATTCGTTTTAACTTGCCAAGGCTCTTGCCTTCTCTTCCATACACTTCCTTGGTACTCCAACCACTCCATTTTCGATTTGCTACCCTCGGTCCAATTCCTGCACCAAGATTTTGACTATTTTGGCAATTCTAACCAAAGAAGGATAGAACCCCGAGAAAAGATATTTTTCCTTCCTCCCAGTGGGCATCTCAGGATCTCTTCAAACTCTTCCACTGTGGTCGCTAACTAGAAGTCCCTAAAGGTGAAGCACCTCAAGGGCTGGTCATAATACTGGGCGAGGGAGGCAATGGCCTCCACAGAGACCTCTATCGTAGTTAGTTAGGTCCCAGATCTTCCCATAGGCTTTGCGGAAGGCTTGCCATTGGAGTTGACCATCAACTGTCCTAATTCTCTCAGACCGGCGACTCCAAGGCTCTTGATCTTGACTTGATAGAACCTCTTTTTAAGCAAAGGCGCCTGACCTGATTTCATGTGTTACTAGAGTGAAAAAAGTCCTGTGCGAATCAGTACTTCGACATCTACCATGGGTGAAATGGATGAATGCATGAAGAAATGCTTACGCGATGCATGACGCAGATGTATTTTACAGACACGAGAGCCCGGAAGATTATCTCTTCTTAATTACAACATTTGGGCAGCACAGTGCCCCACACATATACTTAAGAAGGTGACACGGACCTTCCTACTTCTCGTGACAAATGACAGGACCAAAATACAACGCAAGCGCGATGACGCAATGCAGACGCGCAAAAGCACAACACGGGGATGTACACAGTATGGCAATATCCACAAATAATCATACAACAATGGCATACATGACATTTAGGTTATATGCATGGTAGGGTTTAAAAGGCATGCAACGTGTTCGCTTCGTGCCCCTATTTTAGGGACCTAAATGGGAGGAACTAAAAAGGCTTTTAGTGATAATTCCTAAGGTGGTCGTATCTCTCTTGATGGTTTCTAGAGGTATCATCCCCTTCGAAAAACATATTGCGGCAGTAGGGACTATCAGCAACAATATGTTATCAAAGAGAAAAACTCTAGATGAGGGTTCACTGTTATCAAGCAAGTCGGAGACCCAGCATGACCACAGATTCACCTCCACTCCTTATGTTCCCATGGACCCGGGTATATGGCCCCTTTTGAACTCATTGTGTGTGCAAAAAGGTGTTGGTGTTGTGTGCATGAAATGAATACATATTTATCTCATGCATACATTAAAACACGCTTACAACATCAAAGAAGTTTATACAAGAACATAAAGGAAAAGGGAAACTGATGAAAGGGAAAACAAAACTTTTACACAAAAGATTAATAGGCCTAACTATCTAAAAATTGTCCCCAGCGGAGTCGCCAACTGTCGCAACCTACCCTTTGACAGGAGGGTGACGCGAGACTCACGGGTGCATCTTCCAAGGAAGGAAAACGTGCGGAGTCGCCACCAATGTTTATTCGGGGAAAACGTCGGGAAAACCAAAACGTGTGGTCTATGAATTTTAAGTGTGAAAGGTTCGGGAGTTGTTTTTACGCACGGGGAAGGTATTAGCACCCCACGCGTCCGTCACAAGGGACGACAATCTCTAATCAAGTGTGCAAGACATGACTTCAAAATTTATTTATTTTCCCTTTTTATGTTTTTTAGCTTTTTATGGGCTTTTTTGTATTTTTTATCTTTTTGTGGTCGCCAACGGTGTTTCCCTTGCTCCTACGTATCCTCAATTGTAATGAAGAAATCAGACCTATGTAGTTCTTTTAGAACTGAAAGTTGGTTAAGTTGTTCTCATCTTTTTCCGCAAGATATATTTTAACCAAACAAAAGTCGTCTAAGGCATTGGACCTTTAAACAATCCTTTGATTTTTGAAAAGGAGAGAAATGTTAAAGCATTGGACCATTAACGATCTCTTGGGGGTGGTCGACAAAAGTGGGGCTTTTGCTCCTACGTATCCTCAATTGCGATGAGGAACTCAGACCTACGTATGTGTTGATTTTATGCTTTTGAACGGTCCATGTTAACCGGAAAAAAAAAAAGCAAAGAGGATCGTTTAAGGCGTTGGACCTTAAGACGATTTTAAGTGACTTTTGCGGACAAAGCTTGATTTGTGAGTTGATTTTAGCCTTAGTTTCACTTTGATTATTAGTCAATTTATTCAAGGAAACTTTCAAAGAAAAACGTTTGATTGATTTTTTTTTTATTATTTTATTCAAAGATTTTTTATTATGTTATTATTATTTTTTTCAAGATATTTTGATTATTTTATTATTATTTTGCCTTTTTTGATTTAACCAAGGTTACAGCGTGAACGGCTGGTTAGATTTCATTTTAACAGTGATTAAATGAGATTACAACACAAATGATTGGTTGGAATTCATTTTATCATTTATTAGGCGAGATAACGGCTTAAACGATCGGTTAAAGCTCATTAAAAACGAAAAAATGGGGGTACGAAAGGTAAATGACATGAAAGTGGAAGTACACGAAGCAAGAGTGGACCACTGAAGGTGCATAGAATGAATGGAAAGATTCGATTTCAGGAACTTACCGGTTGAAGATCGAAGAACAGAAAAAGAACGGTGAAGAACTTCCACGGAATCACTTATAGAAATGTCTCAGAAATGTTACGGAAGCGTCTCAGCTTGGATTTTTCTCCTTCTCTCTCTTCTCTCACTAATTTTAAGTGATTTCTAGTGCAAAAAATATGCTTGACGAATTTGTTCTACCCCTTCCCCTATTTATAGGAGAAAAGGGGGAGGTGGTTGCCGCCTTGCTCGCCCAGGCGAGCTGGGTTGCTTCCACCTGAAGGAATCTCCTTTCTCCAAAACATCCAGGAAGGGCCCAAGTGGGCTAGATTGCTATTTAGACCCCACAGTTTACTAAATACACCCCATTTTCGTGTTTTTGGGCTGATTTCTTTCCGAAACATTGTGAAACTTTACGGATTACGCAATGATACTTGTTTTCCTTCCAAAACGGTTCGAAACTTCATGGATTACGCAATGATGCTTCTTTCCCCTTCCGAAATGTTGCAAAACTTTACAGATTATGCAACAACGCTTGTTTGGACTTCCAGAATGTTGCAAAACTTTACGGATTACGCAACAATGCTCGCTTTGACTTCCAGAGTGTTGCGAAACTTCACAGATTACGCAACAAAGCTTATTTTGACTTCCAGAGAGTCCACACAAAGTTTGCAAGCCGACCGCCAGTGTCCCCGGATGAAATTAGGGTATGATAGGGGCCAATAGAACTTTTCTTTGAGTAAAACAAGGTTCTTGTCTATCCAAAAGTGGCCCAGGAGCCCACCCTCATGGCTTTCTTTCACAAGTAATTTCCTGATGGATCCTTTGGAGTATGCAAAGCTTTCCCTCTTTGAACAAATACCCGTCAGCCAGATAGAATCCATCTTGGGCCTTTTTCCCATAACTCTCATAAATGGGAGAGAAATGTTCATTTGAAGCATACATTTCCATAATGTTTGAGCTCCTAGGGAGCAAAACAATGTGTGCCTCCTAGAGAGGGCATCAGCTACCACATTTGTTTTTCCGTTTTTGTATTTGATAACATATGGACATTGCTCTAGGTACTCTACCCATTTTGCATGCCTTTTGTTTAACTTGCTTTTCCCTATAATGTACTTAAGTGATTCATGATCATTATGAATGACAAATTCCTTGGAAACAAGGTAATGTTCCCAAGTTTGGAGGGCTCTTATTAAGGCATAAAGCTCTTTATCATAGGTAGGGTAGTTGAGGGTGGCACCATGAAGTTTTTCACTAAAATTAGCAATAGGGTGCCCACCTTGTAACAATATGTTTGATTTCCCTTGCGGTTACTTTTTGTTCCACTTTTTCTTCTTTTTTTATTCTTTCTTTTTCTTTTTCTTTTATTGGTGTCTCTTCTTCCTTATCATCTTTAGCCTCCTCATTAATCTCTTCAAGTTCTACAAAATCAAAAACAGGTTCAAGTGCTGGCTTAGGTGCCAACTGTTGTTTATATTCCTCCATCTTCTTCTCAACTTCACTCTCATCCACATGGATTTCCATTTTGCTTCTAGTCATCATAGCTTTACACTCTTCCTTGGGATTTTTCTTTGTATTAACTGTAAAACTGCTTGATGATCTATCCGCCAATTGCTTTGCAAGCTGTCCCACTTGGACCTCCAGATTCTTTATAGCAGACTTTGTGCTCTTCTGGTTGGACATAGAGACCTGCATGAACTGAGCTAGAGTCCCTTCCAGCTTCGTTGTGCGATCATAGTGACTAGGCCCTTGTTGTTGTGGCCTTGTGGATGGTCCACCTTGATCTCTATTGAATTGATTTCCAGGGTGATTCCTCCATTGTCCCTGCTGTTGATTGTATTGTTGGCCATGTTGGAATCCAGAAAATTCTCCTGCATGAATTGTTAGTCAAAAGAATCAGTAAATCAAAGAAAGCAAAAATAAAGCAATGTTGCAAAATTGAACAAAACTCTACTAACAGCTTAGTTCCCCGGCAACGGGGCCATAAATACTTTGTTGGATTTCCCCTACAATTACTTTTTGTTCCATTTTTTCTAAGCACAAATATATTCAAGGGAAATCTGGTTTACCGGAAAGCACACCGAATCATCAAGTATTTAAAAATTAAAATGGATGAATCCGAGTATCGAACACAGGGAACTAATGTTAGCCTGAGTTAAGTTCAGAAATGAAGCATTGTTGAGAGAACATGTATGATTGATAATCTCAAATAGAATTTAAACTAAACCATTATGCTAAAAGCTATAAAATGCAAGGTAAGTAAAAGTGACAACAGTAGGTAGAAATGTTGGGTCTTTCTAACAAATGAGCTAAAGCATATAAATATATTTCTCTAATCAATCATGCTTTTGTGTTCCATGTTGTAGCCTAAATTACTAAACCTCGATCCCTCGTCAAACCGAATCAATCCAGGCTACGCCCTTAGATCCCTCTTATTGGACTAGGCTCAATTTAGACGACCCTCTCAGGTTTAGACTAACTTAAACTGAGTTTCGTCCAGTGATCCCTCTTGTAAGACTAGGCTCAGCTCAAGCAGCTTATGAAAGTTTAGCCTAACTTAGCCTAAGCTTCGTCCACAGATCCCTCTTGTAAGACTAGGCCTAGACTAAATAGCATTATTGTAACAACATAATTAAAACCAAAACTTAATCTACAGATCCCTCTTGTAGGACTAAGTTTCAATTCTGCTTCATTCAAGTTCTAAGGTAACAGTACATTTCCCAATGCTAAAGTTACCTAACTATGCACACAAATGGATGATCAGACCAAAAGCATATAAACATTAAGCATTGAACACAGAAAACATAATCAATTAGATATTAAGTATTTGCATCAGCTGTTCATTATCAAAATTGCATCCACACACGTATATGTACTGCTATCTCACTATTATTCCTACATTATGCACCATCAATGGAATTGAAACTAAAATTCCTAAAAAGAAATCCAAATCGATGAACTTACTTGGGAATAAGAGATGAATGAGATGATAAAATGCGAATTTTAGATGTCGAACTTTCTTTGGGAGCTTCAGAGATGAAGGTGAAGTGAGGATTATGAGTGCTTGTGAGTGAAAGTGTAGAAGGAGAAAGGTGTCTTAAGATTCGCTATAAGGAAATGGATATGGTGAAATGTATGTGTGTGTAAGAAAAATAGAAACCATCAACTCATTATGGTGAATGTGGTCCATTTGGCACAATGGTCCAATACCATTGTTGCTTTAGTGAGTTGTCAATTCACTTGTGGCAAAAATGAGTAAACCAATCCAATGGTCTAGATGTGTCTCAATTAACCCAGTTGGTCTCAAACCTTTTTTGCTACAGTGAGTTGTCAATTCATTGCAGCAAAATTGGTTAAAAGTACCCATTGGCCCAATTACCACTCATGATTATTCATCATTTTTTTATTTTTGGTTTGGAACTTGAGGATTCTCGCCTTGGCGAGGTCCCCCTTCGCCTTGGAGAGCTATCAGGAAAAGAGTGTTGGCTTCTGAAGTTCAATTCGCCTTGGCGAGGTCCCCTTTGCCATGGAAAATTGACTTACAGTGCTACCCTATAATGGTATCCCAAATTCACTATAGCAAGGTTCCCCTTCGTAATAGAGAATCATAGAACAAAGGAGTTCAAAGGGTAAAAGAGTAATCTTGCTACAACGAGTTGTCAATTTTCTATAGTGAGTGCACCTATGCACTCTTCCTTATTGATAATGCACATTTTTAAAGAACTTGAAAATAGAATCAATTGAAAAAAAAATTGGGTTGCCTCCTGAGCAGTGCTTCTTTAATGTCACTAGCTTGACGAGTGATAAGAGATTCAAGGATCTCCCACCACCTTAGAGTTACCACTTTTTGGATTTACTTCGGTTAGGTTGAAAAATTTTGTTGTTCCTTTCAACCAATTAATTAGTAAGTTGTCCAACTTA
Source organism: Glycine max (assembly GCF_000004515.6). Classification (NCBI taxonomy): domain Eukaryota; kingdom Viridiplantae; phylum Streptophyta; class Magnoliopsida; order Fabales; family Fabaceae; genus Glycine; species Glycine max. The sequence continues at coordinate 24,031,618 of NC_038250.2, forward strand.
AAATTCTAGGCTCTTGATAGAAGCTTCAGTACTCCTATGATTTAAGAGAGAAATTTGCATGAATTGTTTTAGAGTTCCTACAACTTGTTTGTCTTCTGATACAAGTTTTATTTAGGCATGACATTGGAACCTCCAACTTGATCTTAACATCTATGAAAGGATGGGTTCTATGTCCTCGATTTTTGTAGTCCCTTGCCTTTGGTTTCCCATGTACTGAAATTCCTCTTGATTGTCATATCGAATCATAGCACACTCAGTATTAACTTCTAACACTCCTCTTACTGGAATCATGACTTTATCATTTTAAAAGTTATTAGTATTGGAAGCTATGTTTTCGATAATCTCTATAGCTTCTCTTGGTGTCTTCAAAGAGATTTTTCCACTAGCTGAGGTATCCAACATAAACTTGCTTTGAGCACTTAATCCTCCCAAGAACATATTGATTTATAGGGTCTGATCAAATCCATGTGTAGAAGTTTGCCTCATCAAATCATGGAATCATTCCCATGCTTCTCCAAGTGATTCACCATAAGTTTGGTTGAAAAATGAGCTAACAAATTTTCCCTTGTTTCTCTTTGATCAATGGAAATATTCATGCATAAATTTGGCAACAACATCATCCCACCTTGACAAGATATTTAGGGGACAAGATCTAGCCATGAGATAGCATCACCAGCTAGGGAACATGCAAATAAGCAAAGATGCAATGCATAATCTAAAACATGGTCAATATTAACAGTATTACAAATACCAGTGAAGGTTGACAAATGAGTGTAGGATTTCTCATGACTATGACCATGGAATTAATTGTTTTGAATCAAATGGATGAACACCGATTTCATCTCAAGACTAACCACATTTGTAAATGCGGGCCTTACAATAGTGTTCAAGTGCATGTTAAGTATGGATGGTCCACTATCACAACTGGACGACTCATCCTTACCCATGATTTTTATGATCACAAAGGTATAAATTATTAATGGACTAATGAACTATTATTAGTGAACATTAGAAAAATGTTAGAAAACGTTATTGATGGACTAACGAGCGGAGTCGCCACCAATGTTTATTGGAGGAAAACGTTAGAAAAACCAAAACGACAAAGGTCTGCGTATTTTGAAAATGAGGGTTTGGGAGCTGTTTACGCATGGGAAAGGTATTAGCACCCCACGCGCCCGTCACAAGGGACGGCAACCTCTAATCGAGTATGCAAATCATGACTTCAAAATTATGTATTTTTTTCTTTTCATATTTTTTATGTTTTTCCTTTTTTATGTTTTTTTTTTACTTTTTGGGATTGACAAGGGTGTTGCCCTTGCTCCTACGTATCCTCGAGGGCGATGAGGAAATCAGACCTACGTAGTTCTTTAAGTTTGAAATTTTGTGTGTTACATTGATTTTATCTTTTTTGGGAAGATTTATTTTAATTGCGAAAAAAATTCGTTTAAGGTGTTGGACCTCAAAATGATGTTTTAAACTTCTGAAAATCAGAGAGAATCGTTAAGGCGTTGCACCTTGAAACGATCTTCTCAAGTTTGAAAGGCGAAGAGAATTGTTAAGGCGTTGGACCTTGAAATGATCTCTTGATTTTTGATGAAATGAAGAAGTTTATGAGTTGGTTTTATTTTGGTTTTTTGTGTGTATTAACCTTCAACCCCTTAAAGATAAATTGTGGTACTAACGATCAGTTAAAACATACTTTACAAAAGAAAAGCAATTATCGATGATAGGAGAAGGAAATGAAGATGCAAAAAACAATAAAGAGGATCCCTAAGGGTACATAGAGTGAATTCAAAACTTAAAAATGAAAACTAACCGGACGAAGAATGAAGAATGACCGAAGAACGATGTAGAAATCGATTACAGTCGCGATTCAGTGGAATTTTAGATTCTTTTTCTCTTCTTTCTTCTTCTTTTCTCTTCTTTCTTCTCAATTCTGGACCTTTGGACCTTTGGACCTCATTCTCAACCTCCCTTCATGCCTATTTATAGCAAAACAAGGCATTTGAGATGAAGGTAGCTCGCTCAGGCAAGCTGAGTTGTTACTTCATTCTGAAGCGACCTTGCTCGCCCAGGTGAGCTGGTTACTTCACCATGAAGTTATTTTGGTGGCCCAGGCGAGCCAGGGGTTTGAAAAAGTGTAAAAATGACCCTTTTGCCCTCCCTTTTGAGTATTTTCTGCATTCTTTTCCGAAACGTCAAAAAACCTTACGGATTGCATGGCAACTAGCGTTAAGTAGCTCAATTCGACTAGCAAGAATCAAAATGTTAGCAAATAAAGGTCCCTGGACGAAATTAGGGTATGACAGTTGCCCCTCTTTACTTATCTTTTATTGGAAATAAAATGGAAGTAAAGATAAAGACACTAATTTCGTTTGAGCGATCTTGTTATTCGATCGGGCAGCTGGTGAAAACCAAAGAAGTGAAACCGAGGAAACATGAGGACATTGAAGTTCTTCTTTTTTTCCTTTTTCTTCTTCTTTTATTTTCCTTATTTTTTATTTTTTTAAAAGCATAGAAACAGAGGACGTCGAGTCTTATGAAGCACAAGGACAAAAGACATTGAAGTCTTTGAGATGAAGACATTGTCGTCTATGAAAGCGTAAATGACTGAAGACATTGTCGTCTTTTGAAATGTAAATGAAGGCATTGTTGCCTTTTGAAAGCATAAATTACTGAAGACATTGTCGTCTTGAAATGTAAATATAGGCATTTTCGCCTTTTGAAGACATTGTGACTGAAGACATTGTCGTCTTTGAAAAGTAAAAGAGCAGATGTGTGGAAGCAATGCCTTCCAAGGTTATTTTGATGATGCCAAAGAATCAAGAGTCAAGCAAATTCCAAAGATTCAAGAATGAAGTTTTCAAGAATCAAGATTCAAGAATAATCAATATCAAGATTCAAGACTCAAGATTCAAGAATCAAGAGAAGAATCAATCAAGATAAGTATTAAAAAAGTTTTTCAAAACATGGAGTAGCACATGAAGTTTTCACAAAATCTTTTACGAAAGAGTTTTACTCTCTGGTAATCGATTACCAGAAGGTAGTAATCGATTACCAGTAGCCAACATTGTTTTTCAAACTGATTTACAAAGTTGTAATCGATTACCATAAACATGTAATCGATTGCCAGTGTTTAAAAATGTTAAGATTTTCAAAATTCAAAATGAAGAGTCACATCTGTTGATGTGTAATCGATTACACCTTAATGGTAATCGATTACTAGTGACTGTTTTTGAAAAATTCATTTCCAAAAGTCACAATTCTTCAAGTTACTTGTTTTTGAAGATTCTTTCAAAAGTCATAACTTTTTAAGTAATTAGTTTTAAAGGAATTGCCAAGAGTTACAAGTTTTAACTTGAGTCATCAAGAAATTATAAATATGTGACCTTGGCATGAAACATATTCATTCATCTCAATCATCTCTTTCAATCAATCTTTCAATATTTTCTTTCATCTCTTTCAACAGATTTTTTCTGATTCATCTTCTCTTCATCTTTCTAAAAGTTTTTGTTCAAAATTTTGTCTTTCAAGAAAAGTTCTTTGTTGAAAAACTTGTGCTATTCATATTTTTCATTCTCTTCTCCCTTTGCCAAAAAGAATTCGCCAAGGACTAACGGCCTGAATTCTTTTGTGTCTCCCTTCTCCCTTTTCAAAGAATTCAAAATGACACTGTCTGAGAATTCTTTTGATTCTTCCCTTTCCCTTAAACAAAAGATTTGAAAGGACTAACCGCCTGAGATATCTTTTGTTCCCCTTCACAAAGTTTCAAAGGACTAACCGCCTGAGAACTTTGTCTTAACACATTGGAGGGTACATCCTTTGTGGTACAAGTAGAGGGTACATCTACTTGGGTTGTTGTAACTGAGAACAAGAGTGGGTACATCTCTTGTGGATGAGTTCAAGTGGAGGGTACATCCACTTGGTTATTCAAAGAGAACAAGGGAGGGTACATCCCTTATGGATCTTTGCTTGTAAAGGATTTTACTAGGTTGAAAGAAATCTCAAGGTCCGCAGGTCGTTTGGGGACAGGATGTAGGCACGGGTTGTTGCCGAACCAATATAAAATTCTTGTGTTTGTCTTCTTCCCTACACTCTTTAATTTCCGCAGTGTACTTTAATTATTGCTTTTACTTTTGGTTAAGTTTCTATTTCTGTTCTTTACTTTCTTAACATTATAGTAAAAGCCTAATTGATTTTAGTAACATTAAGAAGGATAGATTTTTAATTAGTAAATGTTCATTAATAATTAATTCAACCCCCCTTCTTAATTATTCCGAGGCCACTTGATCCAACAAGATGACCTTTATTGTCTTTGCAAGACAAAAGACTATGATAGTCTTTGAAAAGTAAAGGAGCGGATGACCTTGATTGTCTCCGCAAGACAAAAGACTATGATAGTCTTTGAAAAGTAAAGGAGCGGATGACCATGATTGTCTCCGCATGACAATAGACTTGATTGTCTCTGGAAGACAAAGAAGACCGTAACAGTCTTGAAAACAACAAAAGTGGATGACCATAATTCTCTCCGCATGCCAATGGACTTGATTGTCTCTAGAAGGCAATGTAATTGTCTTCAAAACAATGAAAGTGGATGACCATGATTGTAGTAGAAGTATATATGCTACGAAGTTTTGATGATGCCAAAGATAAGCGCTTCTCAAGTTTAATCCAAGTCAAGAACTCAAAAATTCAAGAAAAATGATGAACTTAGTTGTAGAAGCAAGCTTCATGATGATGAATCAAGTTGATTCAAGTAGTTTTGGTGATAACAAAGATGATGACAAAAAGCCCAAGAGAATGATTTCAAGATTGAGTCAACATGTTTCAAGAATCAAGAGAAGTTTGATTTCAAAATTCAAGAGAAGATGAATTCAAGATTCAAGAGAAGAAATCAAGAAGACTTCACAAGGGAAGTATTGAAAATATTTTTCAGAAAACAAACATAGCACAATTTTGTTTTTCAAAAGAGTTTTTTTCACAATTTTCTAAGTTACCAGAGTTTTTACTCTCTGGTAATCGATTACCAGTTGCAAAGTTTGATTTCAAAAGTTTTCAACTGAATTTGTAATGTTCCAATTGATTTCAAAATGGTGTAATCGATTACAAGATATTGGTAATCGATTACCAGTGTATCTAAACGTTGAAATTCAAAATCAATTGTGAAGAGTCATATCCTGATGGAAGCTTGCTTGTAGGGCTTCTATGGAGGCTGGATCTTTGAGCTTCAATGGGGTCCTTTAATGGTGATTTTCCACCATGGAGATGCAGCGGAAGACAAAGGAAAATAGGTGAGAGGAGGCGCCATCCATTAAGGAATAAGCCATGGAAGAAGGAGCTTCACCACCAAGATGAGCCTTGGATAAGAAGCTTGGAGAGGATGCTTCAATGGAGGAAAAGAAAGAGGGAGAGAAAGAGAGAGGGGGGAGCACGAAATTGAAGGAATAAAATAGGTATAGAAGTGGAACTTTGAAGTATGTCTCACAAGACTCTCATTCATCAAAGTTACAACAAGTGTTACACATGCTTCTATTTATAGACTAGGTAGCTTCCTTGAGAAGCTTTCTTGAGAAAACTTCCTTGAGAAGCTTCTTTGAGAAAACTTCCTTGAGAAGCTAGAGCTTAGCTACACACACCCCTCTCATAACTAAGCTCACCTTCTTGAGAAGCTTCCTTAAGAAGATTCCTAAAGAAGCTAAAGCTTAGCTACACATACCTCTCTAATAGCTAAGCTCACCTCCTTGAGATGAGAAGCTAGAGCTTAGCTACACCCCCCCTATAATAGCTAAGCTCACCCCCATGAGAAAAAACATGAAAATAACAAAAAAAGTCCTTATTACAAAGACAACTCAAAATGCCCCGAAATACAAGGCTAAAACCCTATACTACTAGAATGGCCAAAATACAAGGCATAGACGAAGGAAAAACCTATTCTAATATTTACAAAGATAAGCGGGCTCATACTTAGCCCATGGGCTCGAAATCTACCCTAAGGCTCATGAGAACCCTAGGGCCTTTCCTTGGATCTCTAGCCTAATCTACTTGGAGTCTTCTAGCCAATGCCCTTGCGGGGTAGGATTGCATCATATCCTTTCATAAAAAGCTTTGTGTAATCGATTACATGGTTTTGGTAATCCATTACCAATGACAAGTTTTGAATGAAAAGTCAAGAGATGTAACTCTTCCAATGGTTTTCAGGTTTTTCTCAAGGTTATAACTCTTCCAATGGTTTTCTTGACCAGACATGAAGAGTCTATAAAAGTAAGACCTTGACTTGCATTTCAAATAACATTTTGAACATCTTCTTCTTCTTCTTCTTTTGCCAAAAGCTTTCTGAGTTTTCTGGTTTCTAAACTTTGTTCTTTCATAGAAAACTAAAGTGTGCTATTCATCTTTTTCATTCCCTTCTCCCTTTGCCAAAAAGAATTCGCCAAGGACTAACCACCTGAATTCTTTTTGCGTCTTTCTTCTCCCTTTTTTCCAAAAGAACGGAGGACTAACCGCCTGAATTCTTTTGTGTCTCCTTTCTCCCTTTTCAAAGAATTCAAAACGACACAGTCTGAGAATTCTTTTGATTCTTCCCTTTCCCTTAAACAAAAGATTTGAAAAGACTAACCGCCTGAGATATCTTTTGTTTCCCCTTCACAAAGTTTCAAAGGACTAACTGCCTGAGAACTTTGTCTTAACACATTGGAGGGTACATCCTTTGTGGTACAAGTAGAGGGTACATCTACTTGGGTTGTTGTAACTAAGAACAAGAGAGGGTACATCTCTTGTGGATGAGTTCAAGTGGAGGGTACATCCACTTGGTTGTTCAAAGAGAACAAGGAAGGGTACGTCCCTTGTGGATCTTTGCTTGTAAAGGATTTTACAAGGAAGGGTACATCGCTTTTACTTTTGGTTAAGTTTTTATTTCTGTTCTTTTCATTCTTAACATTATAGTAAAAGCCTAATTGATTTTAGTAACATTAAGAAGGATAAATTTTTAATTAGTAAAGGTTCATTAATAAATAATTCAACCCCCCCTTCTTAATTATTCTGAGGCCACTTGATCCAACATTAGTTCCTAGAATCTTAGAAAGCATTCCTTATTTGATGATGCACAGGTTTGGCCAAAGGATATTTTTCGAAAGCTTTTTGTGATTTCAAATATATGGTATTTTCTCTCTGGTAATCGATTGTTTTATAACAACCTTTAGAAATTTGAATTTAAATTTTAATGCGTCTAATCAATTACAACTTGTGTGTAATCGATTACCTGTAATCGATTACCAGAAGTTTTAAATGTTTTATAACAACCTTTAGAAATTTGAATTTAAATTTTAATGCGTCTAATCAATCGGTTACCAGTAAAGAAATTTTGAAAATAACTCCCAAGAGTCACAACTGTTCAAGAAGTTTTGAATGCTCAGCAAAGGCCTATAAATAGGTGACTTGGGACATAAAATTCCTTAGAGTTTTTCTGAACAACATTGTCTTATCCTCTCAAAACAAAATTGTCTTATAACTCTCAAAATATTCCTTGGCCAAAACAATTGAAAATTCAATAAGGAATCTTGATCGATCTTCAATTGTAATATTCTTCTCTTAAAGAGAGAATTTTTCTTCTTCTTATTCTTATTCAAAGAGATCTGTTTAAAAGGCCAAGGGTCTCTTAAGTTGTAAGGTTATTTGAACACAAGGGAAGGGTTGCTACTGTGTGGTTCAAACTTTGTAAAAGGCTTTATACAAGATAGTGGAAATCTCAAGCATGTTGCTTGGGGACTGGACGTAGGCATAGGGCGTGACTGAACCAGTATAAAAATTGAGTTTGTATTCTCTCTTCCCTTAAACTTCTTTTATTTATTATTGTTTATATTTCGCTTTAAAGAAGTTTGTTTTGAATTGTTCTTAGAGTAACTCATAATAAGGGTTGCATTTTTAATATAAAAAAGTTAAATTTTTAATTAAGGGGATAGTTTTTGTATTTTAATTCAACCCCCTTTCTTAAGATAATTGAGGCCACTTGTTTAACAAGCGGTACCAGAGCTTTATTCTTGTATAAAGTTTAGAAGCTTTAAGAATCATGGCCTCGTCAAACTATTTATTTCCCAAAGGAAATTTTATAAATAGGCCTCCTATTTTTAATGGTGTGGGTTACCATTATTGGAAAACCCGCATGCAAATGTTTATAGAGGCTATAGATCTGAATATCTGGGAAGCCATAGAAATCGAGCCCTACATTCCCACTATGGTGGTAGGAAATACAACCATAGAAAAACCTAGGGAAGAATGGAGTGAGGAGGAAAAGAAATTAGTTCAATACAATTTAAAAGCAAAAAATATAATTACATTTGCTTTAGGGATGGATGAGTACTTTAGGGTATCAAATTGTAAAAGTGCAAAAGATATGTGGGATACCCTACAGTAACACATGAAGGTACAACAAATGTAAAAAGATCTAGGATAAATACATTGACTCATGAATATGAATTATTTAGAATGAATCCAAATGAAAGCATACAAGACATGCAAAAGAGGTTCACACACATAATTAATCATCTTGCATCTTTGGGAAAAATATTTCCAAATGATGATGTTATCAATAAAGTTTTGAGATGCTTAAGTAGGGAATGGCAACCCAAGGTAACATCCATTACTAAATCACGAGATCTATTTAACATGTCTCTTGCTACCTTGTTTGGAAAGTTACAGGAACATGAAATGGAAATGATGAGATTGAATCAACATGAAGAGAATGATAAGAAAAAGAAAGGAATTGCTCTTAAAGCTTCATCATCAACCCAAGAAGGAAGTGATAAGAAGGATTTGATTGAAATAGACGAAGATGATGATTGCCCAAAATGTTATGAATGCAATCAACTTGGACATCTGAGGGTTGATTGCCCAATGTTGAAGAAAATAATAGAGAAATCTGAAAAGAAAGTCTTCAATGAAAAGAAGGCTAAGAAGGCCTATGTTACATGGGATGACAATGATATGGACTCTTTTGAAGAATCAGAAAATGAAGTTGTAAACCTGAGTCTAATGGCAAGGAATTATGAAAGCGATGAAAAGGTAACATCTTCTGAAAATAACTTATCCATTTCATTTGATGAATTACAAGATGCATTTACTGATTTACATAAAGAATCAGTTAAACTTGCAAAATTAGTTTCATCTTCTAAGAAAACAATTTCAAATCTAAAAAAAGAAGTTTTAAAATTAAACAAAGAATTAGAAAATCTTAAAATGGAAGTTATAACTTTAAGATCAAATGATACAAGTCATTCTTCTACCATGCTTGATAATATAGAAATATCTAATTCATGTGATTGATGTAAGAAATATATAGATGAAATAAAAGATTTAAAAATTTCTCTTGCCAAATTTTCTATTGGCAAAAATAATCTAGATATTGTATTAGGAAAGTAAAGGTGTGTCTTTGATAAAGCAAGGATAGGATATAAACCTGAAAACAGAAAAAATTTTATAAAAATTTCTTTGCATCTACACAAAGATATAGTTCTCCTTTCTTAATCTGTTTTTATTGTGGTAAGAAAGGACATGGCACATCTACATGTTATTTTAAGGAAAATAGCAATAATATTAAAATGATATGGGTCCCAAAAGGATCTTATATTAAAACTAACACACAAGGACCCAAGAAAATTTGGATACCTAAGTCATAAACTTGCTCATATTGGTTTCCTTGAATAAGAGTTGGTACATAGATAGCAGATGCTCTAAATATATGACGGGAGATGCATCAAAATTCACTCATTTCTCCCAAGAAAAATAGACATGTGACTTATGGCGACAACAATAAAGGTAGAATTCTTGGAGTTGGAAAAATAGGTATGAATTCATCTACCGCCATTGAAAATGTTCTACTTGTTGAAGGTCTTAAGCACAGTTTGCTAAGTGTCAGTCAATTATGTGATAAAGGCTATCTAGTATCATTTGACTCTCATAACTGTGTTATTGAAAACAAGCATGATAGGAATATAAAGCATATAGGCTATAGAACAAATAATGTTTACATGATAAATTTGAATCAAAAACAAAACCATGATCAATGTTTTCTTTGTAAAGATGATGATCCTTGGTTATGGCATATAAGGATTGTCCATATAAACATGGAACATTTAAATAAAATTATTTCAAAAAATTTAGTTATTGGTTTAACAAAACTCAAATTTGAAAAAGATAGATTATGTGATGCATGTCAGAAAGGAAAACAAGTAAGGGTTTCTTTTAAGTCTAAGAATATTGTGTCAACAACTCAACCCTTACAACTATTGCATATGGATCTTTTTGGTCCTTCTAGAACTATGAGTTTTGGAGGGAACTATTATGCTCTTGTTATTGTTGATGATTACTCTAGATATACATGGACATTATTTCTTACTCATAAAAATGATGCATTTCATGCATTCAAGAAACTTGCTAAAGTTATTCAAAATAAGAAAAATCTTAAAATTGCATCTATCAGAAGTGATCATGGAGGAGAATTTGAAAACAAATATTTTGAATCATTTTGTGATGAAGATGACATTGAGCATAATTTTTTTGCACCCAGAACTCCTCAACAAAATGGAGTTGTTGAGAGGAAAAAATAGATCCTTAGAAGAAATTGCTAGAACTTTACTAAATGATACCTTTCTTCCAAAATATTTCTGGGCTGAAGCTGTAAATACTGCATGTTATATCATGAATAGAGCTTTAATAAGACCAATCTTGAAGAAAACTCCATGAGTTATTTAATGGAAGAAAACCTAACATTTCACATCTTCATGTATTTGGATGTAAATGTTTTGTGCTAAAAAATCGTAAAGACAGTTTAGGAAAATTTGATGCTAAATCTGATGAGGGAATTTTTCTTGGCTATTCATTGCAAAGTAAAGCATTTAGAATATATAACAAAAGAACTATGATTATTGAAGAATCCATTCATGTTTCTTTTGATGAATCTAATGCTATTTTGCCAAGAAAAGATGTACTAGATGATATTTCAGAATCATTAGAAGAAATGCATATTCATGGAGAAGATCACAAAGGTAAAGGAGATGGAAATAATCAAGATTTCAACATTGGTGAAATTAAAGCGAATGCTGATCTTCCAAGAGAATGGAGAGCTTCTTGATATCATCCTCTTGACAACATCATTGGTGATATATCAAAAGGGGTAACCACTAGACACTCTCTCAAAGATATATGCAATAATATGGCTTTTGTTTCTATGATTGAACCCAAAAATTTGAAAGAAGCCATAATTGATGAACATTGGATAATAGCTATGTAGGAAGAATTAAACCAATTTGAAAGAAATAATGTTTGGGAACTAGTTGAGAAACCTGAAAATTACCCTGTTATAGGAACAAAATGGGTATTCAGAAACAAGTTAGATGAAAATGGCATAGTTATTAGAAATAAGGCTAGGTTAGTAGCCAAAGGATACAATCAGGAAGAGGGGATAGACTATGAGGAAACATATGCTCTAGTTGCTAGATTAGAAGCCATAAGAATGTTATTAGCCTATGCATCCATAATGGATTTTAAACTTTATCAAATGGATGTGAAGAGTTCTTTCTTAAATGGCTTTATCCAAGAGGAAGTATATGTAGCTCAACTCCCTGGTTTTGAAAACTCAGATAAGCCTAATCATGTTTTTAAATTAAAAAAGACTTTATCTAGCTTAAAGCAAGCCCTTAGGGCTTGGTATGAGCGTCTGAGTAAGTTCCTTTTAGAAAAGGATTTCTCTAGAGGTAAAGTGGATACTAAATTTTTCATTAAGAAGAAATTAAATGATATTTTATTAGTTCAAATCTACATTGATGATATTATCTTTGGATCTACTAATGACTCTTTATGCAAAGAATTATCTCTAGACATGCAAAGTGAGTTTGAAATGTCAATGATGGGAGAACTAAATTTCTTTCTTGGGTTGCAAATCAAGCAAACCAAGAATGGAATTTTTGTCAATCAATCGAATTATTGCAAGGAATTGATTCACAGATTTGGGATGGAGAATGCTAAGCATATGGCTACACCAATGAGTACTAGTTGCTATTTGGATAAAGATAAAACCGGTCAGTCAATAAAGATTAAGCAATATCGAGGTATGATCGGATCACTTCTTTATTTATCTGCTAGCAGACCAGATATAATGTTTAGTGTGTGTATGTATGCTAGATTTCAATCAAATCCCAAACAATCACATCTTAGTGCCGTTAAGAGAATTATAAGATATTTGTTAGGCATTATGAATATAGGTTTATGGTATCCTAAAAATTCCACATGCAATTTAATAGGATATTCTTATTCTGACTTTGCCGGTTCTAAAACTGATAGAAAGAGCACCAGTGGAACTTGTCATTTCATTGGATCTACTCTAGTTTCTTGGCATAGTAAGAAACAAAATAGTGTTGCTTTATCTACTGCAGAAGCGGAATACATTTCTGCTGGCAGTTGTTGTGCCCAAATTCTTTGGATGAAGCAACAACTTTATGATTATGGAATATTAGTTGATCATAATCCTATAAGATGTGATAACACGAGTGCTATAAATCTATCTAAGAACCCTGTTCAACACTCAAGAACCAATCAAATAGAAATAAGACATCATTTCTTGAGAGATCATGTTCAAAAGGGATATCAATGAAACATTCTTTGCTATTAGGAGAGAATTAGGTCTTTTTGATATCAATGATCTAGACAATAGGTAACTCAAATTGAGTTTTATCCTCCTTATGATCAATATATTGTCTGAGTCTAGTTGCTTGTGTTATTAATATTTATATTAACTGTTATTTATCATATAATAATTGTCCTTCATTACCTTTGTTTGAATTCTTTTAATAGGAATATAATTTATTGTGTATAGTTAATTAATTATTAAATTGTTTAGACTTGTTTGTGATTGATGATTGTTGATTATGTTCGTGATTGAATGTGTTTGATTGTGCTTGTTGATTTGAATGCATTTGATTGTGGTTGATTATCTTAGTTAGGTATGTATTTAATTTAAAATAGTTAACTTTAAGTGAAAAAGCCTTATTTAAGGGTCTGGTAATCGATTACCATTCCCTGTAATCGATTACATTAGAATAGCAAGGTTGTAATCGATTACAGAGCCTGTAGTCAATTACCAGTAAGCACCATTAGTTACAGGTTACTCCTGTAATTGATTATGATGGCTTGTAATCGATTACAAGGCATGCATGTGTATAAATATCTGCGTTTTTGCATAACCCTTACCGCCCTTTCTCGTGTGACGGCACTCCTTGCTCCCTAAACTTCAAATCTTCGTATCTCACACATTTCTTAACCAAATCGCTTCAAACAAAGGCCAATCTTCATCTTTTTCAATTCTCTTTCAAACCCACCAATCAAAAATCAGTTGAAACATCTTCAAATGGAAGAATCATCAAAGAAGCAAAAAGGATCTTCCTTCACCACCACCGCTGCTGGCCACCGCCGCTGATCGAGGCCATACCCGAATCAAATAAACATTAAAAATGCAGTATCTAGGAAGTGATCCTAGGTCGTCTCCCAACGAGCAACGGTCAACCAACGATCATAATAGATAGTGATAAAACAGTAACGAATTGGGGGGGGGGGGGGCTTGTTTGTTTTTGTAATTTAAACAGCGAGCAAATTTTAATTAGAAAATAACAGAATTAAAACATGTTGTTTTCCCTTGATTCATAAGCAAGTCTCTTATCCTAGGTTACGAGGATTTATCCCTAACCAGTTCAACCACTTAATCCAACCCTAAATTAAATTACTAAGCGAAAATTAACATAAGACTGTCATTATGTGATTAAGCAACATATACACCAATTAATCATGAACAAAACTGATCATTAAGCATGAACGTAAATTAAGCACAGAGACAATTAATCAAGCACTAAGCATGCATGGATTAATAGCAACAAATGCAGAGTAATTGGTGAAGAGGAAAAAATGATCAGAATTCAATAGTAATAACAAAACCTCAAAGAGAGATGTGCTTGATCCTCAAGAGAAAACAACGCTGGAGACTTAGCCTTCCATTAATCAGCACAAAACGAAATTGTAGATTGAAGCCGAAACAAAATTGTAGAAAACGAATTTTATTCTATGTGAACAGTGCGCATGAACAGTAAAAATTGGAATTCTAAAACCCTAGAATTATTCTCCTCTCCGAAATACTCTCAAAACTAAAACCATGGTGCTATTATATAGGTCCTCAGCCCCAAAAGTTACAAATCTACTTTAAGTCCAAGCCCATAAACGAAATAAAATAAAATTTGGACAAGATGAGATAAGATTGGATGAAATAAAATCTGGACGAAATAAAATCTAGATGAAATAAAATTTTGATAAGATAAGATTTGATAAAATAAAATTGTCTGCTCTCTTCAACTCCAAGCCCAATTCCAGATTCAAGCCCAATTGCTTATAATTCTCCTGAAATTAAATTTAAAACACAAAATCAGCCAAATAGGCCCAAATGACAAAAATGCATAATTAATTTGACAATTAAGGCTAATCAGTAATTAAAATGGTGACAAAATGGTTTAAGAAATAGGAGAAAATAATGACACATCCAATCCCTCAACACTTAGCCTTTTGCACTCTTGGGCAAAATCAAAAGGCAAGGCAAGGAACAAATCTAGAGACATTAAAGACAAACGAACAAACCCAAAAACAATTACATATTTCTCAATGAATCTCAAGGAATGGGCAACATCCAACACGTAGAGAGTTAAAAAATCAAGACATTCATGAAAATCATCCAAGCATCTCAAACATGGCAAGATAGTCAATCAACTCAAGAATGAAAACTGATAAAGCCTCATAAGACATGCACTCTATCTCTCAAGTGTCTAGGCTATTATTTACTCTCAGAGCACCTATGAAAACAAACACCACATTGACTTGGCATGACTCTAAAATTGACAACCACACCACAAACACATGCATATGAGGATCAAAAGGTCTTTTAAGGTTGTAATGGAGCCAAGGACAAGGTAGAGGAAAGTATGGGATAAGTAGCTAAAACCAAAAGGAATAGAGGAGCAGTGGGGAATAAGTGAGAACTAAGAAAAAGTAGTAAACTCCAAAACCAAAATTAAAAATTAAGCATAAAAAGTAAACCCAAAACAAAGTCAACCAGTCCTCAAACCAATCCAAGTCTTCACACCAAGACCTCATGTATTCAACTTCATTCTTTTTCTGTTTTTTTTTTTCATTTTTTTTAACGTGAACAATAACAATTGAAAGCAATTGAAAAATAAAGCAACAATTAGGCAATATATGTATATACATCAAGCATGGCCAACAAAAACATATCATCCAATGAAACATACCCCCCCCCCCCCCCCACACTTATTCCCAAAACAATTCTAAAGCTCCAAAATTCCTTAAGGGTAGGGTGAGATCATGGTTTTTCACTTAAGGCTTGTAATGAGCTTCAAAACAAAGAAAGGGGAACATAGGCTCAATGGGGCTATCAAAGGAATTAATTCAAGGTAGGCTCATTTGGCTAGAGGCTTATAAGAACAAAATGCCTAAATCATCTCCCAACATGCATGTGAAGCAAGAAGTATCAACAAGAGTCAAGCCAAGGCTATTGTGCAAGCAATCAATGGGGCAAAACACACCGAATAAAATAGATGATGATGACTCGAATACCCCAGACATCAAACACCTCACAGAACAACATGGGTTGTTGAGGCATTTTCTATCTCCATGAAAGTGAGCCGCCTGCTCTCTAACAAGGCTCGCAAGTGCTACAAATTCTCCACGCATCCTTGAAGAAGGTGGGCCAATAGAAACCGCAGTCAAGCACCTTGTGAGTTGTCCTCTGTATGCCAAGATGGCCACCTGGTGCAGAAGAATGGCAAAATTGCAGGACCGAGTTGATCTCATGGTCTGGAATGCATCTCCTAATAACCTGGTCACTGCACAACTTCTACAAATAGGGGTCATCCCAAATATAATGCTTAGCATTGCTCTTAATTTTATCATTTTGAGCTTCAGATGCTAAGGGAGAAAAAATAGAAGCAACCAAATAATTCACAATATTAGCAAATCAAGGAGTGAGGAAGGAATAAAAAATACTATACAGAATGTACAAGTGGTCATCTGGAAAATCATCCTGAATGGGTGAGTCCTCAGACACATGCTCAATCCTACTTAGATGGTCAGCCACGAGGTTCTGTGCACCACTCCGATCAAGGATCTCCAAATCAAACTCTTGGAGCCAAAACATCCACCTGATCAATCTAGGCTTTGATTCAGCCTTCTTCAATAGGTACTTCAGAGCTGCATGGTCAATATAAACAATAACATGAGTACCGAGTTAATATGAACAAAATTTCTCAAGAGCAAAAACTATCGCTAATAGCTCCTTCTCTGTGGTAGTGTAATTTTCTTTAGCAGCATCCAAAGTTCTGGGGGCGTAGTAGATCACCCGAGGTAGCTTATCAATCTTTTGAGCAAGGATAGCCCCCAATGCGTAATTGGATGCATCGCACATTAGCTCAAATGGGGTTGTCCAATCAGGTTCCTGAATGATAGGGGTGGTAGTCACCGCACGCTTGAGGCAATCAAAAGCCTCTTTGCATCGATCATCAAAATCAAACTCCACCTCCTTTTGCAGCAGATTGGATAGTGGAAGGGCCACTTTGCTAAAATACTTGATAAAACGCCTATAAAACCCTGCATGACCATGAAAAGAATGAACCTCTCGCAAACATGAGGGGTAAGGCAATTGTGAAATAACATTTATTTTTGCAGGGTCTACCTCTATGCCCTTACTGGGAATGATATGCCCTAAAACTATACCTTGTTCTACCATGAAGTGACAATTTTCAAAATTCAGCACAAGGTTAGTTTTAATGCATCTACTAAGAACTCTATCTAGACTATCCAAACATGTATCAAAAGAGGATCCATAAACAGTAAAATCATCCATAAACACCTCTATGCAACTCTCTAAAAAGTCATTGAAAATGCGAAGCATACACCACTAGAAGGTACCAGGGGCGTTGCATAGGCCAAAGGGCATCCTCCTATAGGCAAAAGTGCCAAAGGGACATGTGAATGTGGTCTTTTCTTGATCCTTATGAGCAATATGAATTTGTAAATAACCAGAAAAACCATCAAGAAAATAGTAATGAGACTTACCTGCCAAGTGCTCAAGCATTTGATCAATGAAAGGCATGAGAAAATGATCTTTTATGGTTACCTGGTTCAGCCTTTTATAATCAAGGCAGACTCGCCAGCTGTTCTGCACTCTTGTGGGGATAAGCTCATCTCTTTCATTCTTAATTACTGTGAGGCCTGTCTTCGTAGGAACCACTTGGACTGGACTCACCCATTGGCTGTCAGAAATGGGGTAGATGATTCCAACTTGTAAGAGTTTGGTCAGTTCCTTTTTCACCACATCTAGAATGACGGGGTTAAGTCGCCGTTGTGGCTGCCTCACTGGCTTAGCTCCATCCTCTAAAAGTATCCTATGCATGCAGGAAGATGGGCTAATACCAAAAATGTTTGCAAAAGTCCATCCAATGGCCTTCTTGTGCTTCTTGAGCACTTGCAGCAACTTCTCCTCCTGCTCAGCAGCAAGGGAGGCAGAGATGATCACTAGAAATTTTCCTTGTCCCCCAAGTAAGCATATTTGAGGGTTGCTGGTAAGGGCTTCAACACCGATGTGGGTGGTGGCTGAACAGTGGGAGGAACCAGGGTAGAGAAGAGGAAGGTTCCTCAGCCTATACCTCATATAGCAAGTCAGAAGTGATGGAAGCTTGCTTGTGGAGCTTCTATGGAGGCTGGATCTTTGAGCTTCAATGAGGTCCTTCAATGGTGATTTTACACCATGGAGATGCAGCGGAAGGCAAAGGAGAAGAGGAGAGGGGAGGCACCATCCACTAGGGAATAAGCCAAGGAAGAAGGAGCTTCACCACCAAGAATTGCCTTGGATAAGAAGCTTGAAGAGGATGCTTTAATGGAGGAAAAGAAAGAGAGAAGGGGAGAGCACGAAATTGAAGGAATAAAAGAGGGAGAGAAGTGGAACTTTGAAGTGTATCTCATAAGACTTTCATTCATCAAAGTTACAACAATTGTTACACATGTTTCTATTTATAGACTAGGTAGCTTCCTTGAAAATCTTTCTTGAGAAAACTTCCTTGAGAAGCTTCTTTGAGAAAACTTCCTTGAGAAGCTAGAGCTTAGCTACACACACCCCTCTAATAACTAAGCTCACCTCCTTAAGAAGCTTCCTTGAGAAGATTCTTAAAGAAGCTAGAGCTTAGCTACACACCTCTCTAATAGCTAAGCTCACCTCCTTGAGATGAGAAGCTAGAGCTTAGCTACACACCCACTATAATAGCTAAGCTCACCCCCATGACAAAATACATGAAAATACAAAAAAGTCCCTACTACAAAGACTACTCAAAATGCCTCGAAATACAAGGCTAAAACCATATACTACTAGAATCGTCAAAATACAAGGCCCAAACGAAGGAAAAACCTATTCTAATATTTACAAGCATAAGCGGGCTCATACTTAGCCCATGGGCTCAAAATCTACCCTAAGGCTCATGAGAACCCTAGGGCCTTCCCTTGGATCTCTGGCCCAATCTACTAGGAGTCTTCTATCCAATGCCCTTGCGGGGTAGGATTGCATCAAGAAGTATATGTACTTCCTGCAGCATGGTTGGTGCATTCTGACTCTAAAAAATCAACATCAAGAGGTAAAACAGCTAGAAAATCAGAATCAGACTCAAATTCAAATTCACTCTCAGCATAAAAATCAGATACAAGATCAAATTCAAACTCAGATTCAGATTCAATGCATAAGGAGTGAGAAGTATGTAGATCAGATAAAAATGGATGTTTCATACCATGAAGAACAGAATCAAAATCAAACATATAATCATCAACAATCTGATCAATTATCTCAGCACGGAAAACAAAATGACCCTCAGATGGATGTTTCATGGCATCAAGAATGTTAAAATGAACAATAATATCACCAAATTCCATAGACAATGTGCCAGCATAAACATTTATCTTGGTTTGGGTTGTTTTCACAAATGGCCTTCCTAAAATAATTGGAACTGAACCATGGGAAAATCCCTCTTCCATATTAAGAACATAAAAATCAACAGGAAAAATAAGTTCACCAACCTGAACCAACACATCCTCTATCAAACCTGCGGGGTAAGCAACACTTCTATTTGCCAAATGAATCACCACATTTGTAGATTGCAAAGGTCTAAGAGATAAAGAATTGAAAATGGACAAAGGCATGACACTAACTGATGCTCCTAGATCTAGCATGGCATTCTCAAATTTACTGTTCCCATTAATGCAAGGTATAGAGAAAGTACCGGGGTCCTTACATTTCTCAGGAATGTGAGGAACAGATTTACCTATCAATGCTGACACATTTCAGCCCATGCTAATCCTTTCATGGCCTTTGAGCTTCCTTTTGTGGGTGCACAGCTCCTTTAGAAACTTGGCATATCTTGAAATCTGCTTAATGGCATCTGTAACGACCCGCCTCGCCGCTACGATATCAACACTCTAATATGCGATAATTTCAATTTTTATAAAAATAACTCCTTTAAGTTTGCTTATGAAAATAGAAGAAATTTTGTCACAACATGCATTCATCCAACAACACATCATTACTTAAGTGAATATCAATAATTATATAGAAACAGTAACTCGATACACATAATACACATAACGAAAATAAAATTTGTTCATAAGTATAATTAAAATTTGAAGTTTACATCTTTAATCTAACAAAATAGAACTTGAAAACCAACTACGGAGGAGTTGATTACAAAACACAACTCTCTCCCAAAATAATGCCAACGTCATCACGTCGGCTCGATGGCTCCTCACCAGAATTTCACTTCTTACACCCTACTGCTATCATTCTGCTCCCACAAACAATATTCGTGGTCATCACAGGTATCAACCACACGATACATAATTGCAAGGGTGAGTTCATTATAAAAAGAACCAATACCAATTCCAAATAACCACAATTAGCAAGGAACATTGGCAAACATGATGAGCATACACAACATTCATTATTCAACACTCATATCCAACAAATATTCATCATCCACATCCAACAATTACTCATCGTTCATCCATGGACCCAATCAAGACTGCACAAAATGATGGATGCACCTGACTCAACACTCAGATGCAATGTGGTATGTACCAACAACAACCAAATCTCAGGAAATAGCCTAAGCGTGTCCACACGACACTTTCACTTAGGGAACTGTGCTGAGTTTGTCGGGACCACTCGAGGGTGCAAGTAACAGCCCCCTCTCATAGGTGATCAACCTGGAAGCCCAAAGGTGTTCCCTACCAAGTTGGGAAGCGTTTTTACCGAGGCAGCTTCATGTAGCTTCCTCAAGAAGCTTTATTAAGAGGCTTCCTCAAGAAGCTTCCTCGTGGCTTCTTTGAGAAGTTTTCTCAAGAGGCTTCTTTGAGAAGCTAGATCCTTATCTACCCACACCCCTCTATTAACTAAATTAACCTCCATGAAAATAATTATGGATGAAAATAATGCAACAAATATAATCAAACATCAAACATAGTTACTAATAATACATAGATATATATATCAGGGTGTTACAACTCTCCCACCCTTTTAGAAATTTCATCCTCGAAATTTACCCTACATAAACAAGGATGGGTGAGCTTCTCACATCTGACTTTCCAATTCCCATGTGGCATCTTCTCCTGATGCACCTCCCCAGATCACCTTGACCAACGAAATCTCTTTCCCTCTTAGGTGTTTTGTTCGCCTATCTTCGATTCTCAAAGGCAATGTTTCATATGTCAAATTCTCCTTCACTTGTACATCATCCAATTCAATCACATGGGATGGATCATGGATATACTTACGGAGTTGAGACACATGAAAGACATTGTGAAGATTGGAAAGAAACGGGGGTAGTGCAATTTGGTATGCCATAGGGCCAACTATCTTAAGAATTTGGAAAGTACCAATAAAGCGAGGTGTGAGTTTTCGGGATTTCAATGCTCGACCAACCCCAGTCCATGGAGTGACTCTCAAGAATACATGATCACCAACCTCAAATTTTAGATCTTTCCTCCTCTTATCATGATAACTTTTCTGCCTACTCTGAGCAGTCCTCATCCTTTCTTGGATTAACTTAACTTTCTTAGTGATTTGCTGTACCACTTCTGGTCCTAAGGTAAGGCCTTCTCTGGGCTCTGACCAACATAGGGGTGTCCTACACCTTCTACCATACAAAGCTTCATTGGGAGCCATGCCAATGGTAGAGTGAAAACTGTTGTTATAAGTGAATTCTATCAATGGAAGAAAACTCTCCCAGCTTCCTTTCTTCTCTAAAACACACGCCCTCAAAAGGTCCTCCAATGACTGAATGGTCCATTCAGTTTGGCCATTAGTCTGAGGATGGTAGGCTAAACTTAGTCTAAGCTTGGTCCCCAACGCTCTGTTCAAGCTCTCCCAAAATCTTGAGGTAAATCTAGGATCTCTATCAGATACTATGCTAGATGGCACACCATGTAATTTGACAATCTCACTTATATACAAGGAGGTCAACTTTTCCAAGGGAAATCTGATATTAATGGGAATGAAGTGAGTAGACTTAGTCAATCTATCAACAATAACCTAGATAGAATCTAATCCTCTAGGGGTCCTAGGTAGTCCTACCACGAAATCCATGGAAATACTGTCCCACTTCCACTGGGGTATCTCTAAAGGTTGTAACTTCCCTGAAGGTCTTTGATGTTCTATCTTAGCCTTCTGATAGACTAGGTATGCATACACAAACTCACTAACCTCTCTCTTCATGTTGGGCCACCAAAACATCGTCTTTAAATCCTGATACATCTTGGTAGCACCAGGATGGATGCTCAAATTACTCCTATGTCCTTCCTCTAAGATCATCTTCCTAAGTTTAGGCACATTGGGAACACAAATCCTATCTTGAAGTCTCAAAACTCCATCCGATCCAACCTTGAAACTATTGTCCCTCCCTGACTCTATAACCTCTAACTGAGTCCTTAGAAAAGGATTAATCTTCTGACCTTCCCTGATATCACCTAGTAACTCACTAGTGATCCTCAAAGTTCCTAATCTCACACTATTAGGAGTAACCTCACATGAAATACTAAGGTCTCTAAATTGTTCCAAGAGATCCATCTCTCTAACCATCAAGGCAGACATATGTAGAGATTTCCTACTCAAGGCATCAGCCACTACATTGGCTTTACCAGGATGGTAGCTAAGCTCAAAATCATAATCCTTGAGAAACTTTAACCATCTCCTTTGTCTTATGTTCAGCTCCTTCTGACTAAACAAATATTTAAGGCTCTTATGATCACTAAACACCTCGAACTTAGAGCCAAACAGATAATGCCTCCAAATCTTAAGGGCAGAAACTAGAGCATCCAACTCTAGATCATGGTTTGGATAATTCCTCTCATGAGTCTTAAGCTATCTAGAAGCATAGGCCACCACTTGGCCATACTGCATCAACACTCTACCTAAACCCATCTTTGATGCATCACAATACACCTCAAATGGTTCTCTCGGATTAGGCTAAACTAGCACTGGAGCGGTCGTCAATCTTTCCTTGAGGGTCTGGAAACTATGCTCACATTGGGTATCCCACACAAAAGCTTGTCCCTTACGAGTCAGTTTAGTCAAAGGTAGAGCCAACTTGGAGAAACCTTCTACGAATCTCCGGTAGTATCCTGCTAAGCCCAAAAAACTCTTAATCTCAAAAATAGACTTAGGACTCTCCCACTTAAGAACAACTTTTATCTTAGAGGGATCCATAACTATACCCCCTTGAGATACCACATGCCCTAGGAAACTAACTTTCTCAAACCAAAACTCACACTTGGACAACTTAGCATAGAGTTGAGGGTCCTTAAGGGAACACAATCCTCAAATGTTCTTCATGTTCCTCTCTAGTCTTGGAGTATACCAAAATATCATCTATGAATACTACCACAAAACTATCAAGGTAAGGGTGAAAAACTTTATTCATGTAGTCCATGAACACTCCTGGAGCATTAGTCACACCAAAGGGCATGACTAGATACTCATAGTGACCGTAACGGGTCCTAAAAGCAGTCTTTGGTATGTCCTCAGACTTCACCCGGATCTGATGATAACCCGACCTAAGGTCTATCTTTCTAAACACACAAGCTCCTACCAGCTGGTCCATAAGGTCATCTATTCTAGGTAAAGGGTACTTATTCCTAATCGTTACCTTATTCAGCTGGCAATAATCCACACACAACCTCATGGTTCCATCTTTCTTCTTCACTAGCAACACTGGGGCTCCCCACGGAGACAAACTAGGCCTAACAAACTGTTTATCCAACAACTCTTCTAACTATTTCTTAAGCTCAGCTAACTCTATAGGAGACATCCTATAAGGAGCTATGGATATGGATCCAGCACCAGGTACTAAGTCTATGGAAAACTCTATTTCTCTCTCAGGTGGCAGACCGGTTATATCCTCAGGAAACTCTCTGACAACAGGGAGGTCACACATAGAAACCTTTGTCTCTGTATCCGGTCTAGACAAGATCATGTACACTTGAGCATCTTCCTTTAAAGATTTCACGACTTGGTTGGAAGAGATAAGCATCATATCCTTACTCACTCCAGAATCATCAAACACCACACTTTTATCAAAACAGTTCAACAAGACATGGTTGGAAGATAACCAGTCCATACCAAGAATAACATCAATCTGACTCAAAGGCAAACAAATCAAATCAATCAAGAATGTTCTACCAGAAATCTCCACAGGACAATTAAAACACACATCAGAAGTTAACACAGAACCACTAGTAAGGGTCTCTACTACTAGATCTTTATTTAAAGAAGACACAGAAAGCCTAAGCTTTCCTATACACAAACAGGATATAAAGGAATGGGTTGCACCGAAATCAAACAACACAAGCAACAAAATCCCATTTATGAAACATCTACCTTGGATTAGATCTTTGGATTTTGAAGCTTCAACATCATTAAGGGTAAAGACTCTTCCCGTGGCCTTTGGATGTCTAGTTTGGTCATTCGGGCCTCCACCATTTTGCTCCTTCTTGAGTCGTGAACAATCTCTTGAGTATGTCGCTTTTGTCCAAAGCTAAAACATGTTATGCCTATATCGGGACAATTCGAGGAGATGTGCTCTGGCTTACCACATCTGTAACCAATGATATGAGTGGAGAAAGTATTGGGTTTGCTACCGCTACCACCTGCAAATCCCCGAGCAACAACCCTCTGATTGTCATGGCGGTTACCATATTGCTTAGGAGGAGTCGAATATGGTTTTCCCCGATGTTAAGGCCCATTCTTTTTGTTCCTCACTGGACCTGTACTCCTATAATAGGCTGCCCTGTCTCGGGAGTCTTCATCCCAAATCCGACACATGTTAACCAAAAGTGGGAACTGACGAACACCTTGGTAATTCACAGCTTGCTTCACTTCAGGTCGCAAGCCATTCAGAAACTTTACACACTTTGAACTTTCACCATCTTTCCCTTGATAATGGGGAAAGTACCTCACCAGCTCCTCAAACTTGGCTTCATATTCAACCACAGTCATGTTTTCCTGCTTAAGCTCCAAGAACTCCATCTCCTTCTTGTTCCTAACATCCTCAGGAAAATATTTCTCCAAAAACACTCTCTTGAAGACATCCCAGGTCACATCTTGACCTTCAACCTCTAGGCATGGGCGAGTATTCTCCCAACAATACTCAGCCTCTTCCACTAGAGTATATGCGCCAAAAGCAACCTTTTGCCCCTCCGGACATGCCATAACTCGGAAAATTTTCTAAATTTTCCTTATTCAGTTCTGAGCACCATCAGGGTTGTATCGTCCATTGAAAGAAGGAGTGTTGTTTCGTTGGAAGCGATCCAACCCCTGGTACTCAACAGCTCCACCAGCGTCTCCTCTATTTGGATTCCCTATAGCCTGAGCTAAGGCTTGAAGGGCATCCACTATCGCACGATCATTCCGTCCAGCCATCACTCCCTATACACACCAGGGAGATAGACATGGAAGGAATACACACAAACAAAGAACCACACAGCAATCACAACCATCACAAATTCCTACTCAGTTACTCTTGAGTGTTGATGCCTCAAGACATTAACACTCTATCTTTCCATCATTTGTATTTTCTGATCGCTTGCCATATCATTCCATTTCCCTTCACAAATTATATAGGTGGCCAGTCTGATAATCCGTGACCCGGCATTGAAATTCATGGTATAGCAGACATCAGAAAAACAAATTCAATATGACTACAACAATCAAATCTCTATAGCTTCTTAAAACACAACTAGTGAGTAAGTGCTAATAGCAAGCAACGAACATCGAACATCAGCAAACAACCAACACCAAGCATTCAACAAAACAACCAGAGAATGCACAAAAAAACATAGCAGACTCACAACTCACTAGCCGAAAGATTCGACTTGCTTTGATACCACTAAATGTAACGACCCGCCTCGCCGCTACGATATCAACACTCTAATATGCAATAATTTCAATTTTTATAAAAAGAACTCCTTTAAGTTTGCTTATGAAAATAGAAGTAATTTTGTCACAACATACATTCATCCAACAACACCTCATTACTTAAGTGAATATGCATAATTATATAGAAACAGTAACTTGATACACATCATACACATAATGAAAATAAAATTTGTTCATAAGTATAATTAAAATCTAATGTTTACATCTTTAATCCAACAAAATAGAACTTGAAAACCAACTACGGAGGAGTTGATTACAAAACACAACTCTCTCCCAAAATAATGCCAACGTCATCACGTCGGCTCGGCGGCTCCTCACCAGAATTTCACTTCTTGCACCCTGCTGTTGTCATTCTGCTCCCACGAACAATATTCGTGATCATCACAGGTATCAACCACACGATACAGAATTGCAAGGGTGAGTTCATTATAAAAAGAACCAATACCAATTCCAAATAACCACAATTAGCAAGGAACATAGGCAAACATGATGAGCATACACAACAATCATTATTCAACACTCATATCCAACAAATATTCATCATCCACATCCAACAATTACTCATCATTCATCCATGGACCCAATCAAGATTGCACAGAATGATGCATGCACCTGACTCAACACTCAGATGCAATGTGGTACGTACCAACAACAACTAAACCTCAGGAAATAACCTAAGCGTGTCCACACGACACTTTCACTTAGGGAACTGTGTTGAGTTCGTCGGGATCACCCGGGTGTGCACGTAACAGCCCCTCTCTCATAGGTGATCAGCCTGGGAGCCCAAAGGTGTTCCCTACCAGGTGACAAGCCCCCTCAGTACAAAGTACACTTGGCCACAGTTACTCTGTTTCCTGTGTCGTATGAGCTATGATGACGGCCAAAAGTAAGTGCCAAAGACCATGGACCAATTAAAGTGCCTAAGCATCCCCTTAGAATGCTTAGATTATCTAACCACTCTAGTTACCCACGTCGGGGCCATCCGACAAGGTCAGTGCACTCTACCCCCCATGACATACACTCCATACGACGTATGAACATGGCCAAAAGCTAGTGCCAAAGACCCTGGAAGGTCAGTGCACAGTGTCCCCCATGAATATACACAACATCCAACGTATGAACGTGGCCAAAAGCTAGTGCCAAAGACCCTGGAAGGTCAGTGCACAGTGCCCCCCACGAACATACACAACATGCACATGACAATGCATTTCCAACATCAATCAACATTCCATTTCCATGTCATTCTCAACATAAATATCATCTCGTCTCAATGACGTTATCAACAACAATAGTAACCTCATTTCATATTCACATATTCATCAATAATAACAATTCATGTTGACATGGTCTTTATTAACAATGTCATCTCAAATCAATATCATCATAATTATCATTATCATCACATATCAATTAAAATCCTCAATAGCGACATCAACAACAAATCGCATTTTGCACACACACACACACACCCATACATATATATATATAGTTCTTTCATGCCTAAGATTCACACTCACAAGTCTTCAAACAACATAATTCAAACAAACAATACAATATCATTTATCACAATACATATATATATTGCATCGCATTAGTTAAAAACATTATTCCTTTTTGGAAACTCGTATGCAAATCAAGGACAATTATATGGCATCCCATTAGTTAAAAACATAATTTTCTTGAAAGAAAAATCAGAATGCAACAGGGACAGGCAGATATCATCATAGCTAGGTTCCCTAACCCTAGCTATGGTGTTAAAACAGTAAATTTTATAATAAACTCCCCTCACCTATCGTGAGCTACCCCGCGGGTTGCTCGTCGCGTCACTTGAAGATTCCTTTTTCTTATCCGCTCGTCCGTTCCACGCAAGCCTCTACCATGCCAAAACAAAGGAGACTTAATGTGGATTTTTAGAAACAAAGCTAACAACAATGCTCTGGGTCAAACACCTACGTCACTACATGAAAGAGCTGAGAGCATTTCGGGTTTTACAAAGTAAGCATAAAACATGCAATGGTGGTTCCAAAGTCAAAAAAGATGCAAAGATAAGCTGAAACTAACAAGGAACAAACATGGAATCATGGTTACCTCAAAGGAAAATGAAAGGTCAGATTAGGGTTTCATTCTCTACCGAAACCGCAAGGCAAGTTGGAAGATTCCGCTTCGGTTGAAGGGTTTCTCTCGGTGTAGGGTCTCAACGAAGAACAATGGCAGTTTATGGCGGCTAATGGTGGCTGTGGGTGATGGAGAAAGTGCTTGGGACATTAGAAATGGATTTGGAAGAAAGAAAGGAGAAGAAATGGTGTTTTTCCTAAGCTACACAAAAGCAAAGGCTGAAACGCTCAAATGAGAAATGCTCTCGGGAAAGGAATCTTCACGCACACTCCAAACATCTTCTCAAAGATCCCAATGGTCAGATCGTGTACAAGTATCATGTAAAGCTGAAGACCAAATTTCGAGAAGATCCAACGGTTGACGAAGGCTAGGAAGCGTTTTTACCGAGGCAGCTTCATGTAGCCTCCTCAAGAAGCTAGATCCTTATCTACCCACACCCCTCTATTAACTAAATTAACCTCATTGAAAATAATTAAGGATGAAAATAATCCAACAAATATAATCAAACATCAAACATAGTTACTAATAATACATAGATATATATATCAGGGTGTTACAACATCTAGCAGAGGTATGTTCACCTCTACTTTCCTGAAGGTCTCCAAGATCTCCTTTTCCACTTCTTCCATCTTCTTGTTTGGAATTGCTCTAGGTGGAAATGGAAGAGTGATAGGAGGCTGCTGCAAGTCAGAACTACTAGAAGAAGGTCCACCTGCATGAAAATTTTTGTTAACTCCCTCATGATCAGGGAGCTTCTTCTCTTGTGCAACTAAGTCATCTTCTTTTTCAGGTGTAGAATGAAGCTTGACAGGTTGAGGTGCAGGTGCTGCTACTGGTGGAGGCACTTGAATTTTCTTGCCAGACCGTAAGGTGATGGCACTCACATTTTTCAGATTATGCACAGTCTGTGAAGGCAATTTGTCAGAATTTTGGGACTGAGCTTGGTTCAACTGAGTAGCCATCTGCCCCATTTGATTTGTCAGACTCTAAATGGAGGCTCTTGTCTCTTGCTGAAATTGCATATTCTGGATGGTCATTTGCCTCACTAACTCTTCTAAGGAAGGTTGAGGAGGAGCCTCAGTTGCTTGTTGTCTTTGTTGTGACTGTTGTTGTTGCTGCTGCTATATTGGAGGAGGAACATATGGCTTGCTTGGACCACCAGCCTTCTGGAAAGGAGGGTCAGGTTGTTGTTGTTGTGGAGGACTTGCCCATCTCAGATTTGGATGATTTCTCCAACCTAGATTATATCTGTTGCTTGAAAGGTCATAATTATTCCGCTGTTGTTGGTTTTGCTGCTGAGGGGGTCTTTTATAAATGTTTGCAGCATAAGCTTCAGGTTGCTCATTGACTCCAGATTGTTGCAAAGAAGGACAAAGATTTGTATGGTGATTTGCTGAAGAACATAGACCACAGACTCTTGCAATAGGTGCAGATGCAGATTTTTGATTCATGGCAATCTGAGTTACTAGGTTGACCAAAGCATCAAGCTTTCCCTCAAGCTTTTTATTTTCAGTAGATGAACATGAATTTGTGGCCACCTCATGGACTCCTCTAAGGACAATAGCATCATTTCTTGCACTTAATTGTTGGGAGTTGGAAATCATCTTCTCTATCAAGTTCCTAGCCTCAGCAGGGGTCATATCACCAAGAGCTCCACCACTGGCAGCATCAATCATACTCCTTTCCATGTTGCTAAGTCCCTCATAGAAATATTGAAGAAGGAGTTGCTCAGAAATCTAATCTAGTGGTGAGGACAGCTTGCACTTAATTTCTTGAATCTTTCCCAGTACTCATACAAACTCTCTCCACTAAGTTTCATGATGCCTGAAATGTCTTTTTTGATGGTGATGGTCCTAGATGCAGGGAATAATTTCTCCAAGAACACCCTCTTAAGGTCATCCCAGCTGAAAATGGACCTGGGAGCAAGGTAGTATAGCCAATCTTTTGCCACTCCTTCCAGAGAATGAGGAAAAGTTTTTAGAAAGATATGATCTTCCTAGACATCAGGGGGCTTCATGGTGGAACAAACAATATGGAACTCCTTAAGATGCTTATGAGGATCTTCACCTGCAAGACCATGAAACTTGGGCAGCAAATGTATTAGTCCAGTCTTGAGAACATATGGAACACCCTCACCAGGATATTGAATGCACAAGCTTTCATAAGTGAAATCAGGTGCAGCCATCTCCCTAAGAGTCCTCTCACGAGGTGGAGGTTGAGCCATGTTCTCAGTATGAAAATTAGTAGTTGAATGCTCACAATCAGAATATTCAGAATCACCAGCAACAAAATACTCAAAATGCTCACAATGCTCAAAATGCACAAAATGATCAGGATGCACACTTTGTCTAACTAATCTATGAAAGGTTCTATCTATTTTAGGATCAAAGGGTTGTAAATCACCTGGATTGCCCCTAGTCATGCACTATATGTAGCAAATAATGTGTTTCTCAACAAGCACCTAACAAGGGGGTAAAACTACAACTATACTCAAACGATATCCAAATGAGCTGAAATTTTGTGGGGAACACCCTAAAATCATGAAAAGATAGTGCAAAAATTTTCAGACAAAAATACAAAGTCAAACTATGAAAATTGCCTAAGGAAAGTTTAGAAAAATAAGACAATAATACTAAAAAAATAAATAAAAAAAACTTAGTAAATAGCTGATTTTTCAAGTTTAAAACGGAAACGGATCCGTTGCCACAGCATGGGAAATTTTCATCTACCCCAAATGCATATATAATAATAGTCATTCTGATAATCAGAGCAAAAGTTATGGCCGTTTTAAGTTTTGATAAAAACAAGTCCCCAAAATTTTTGCCTCTCTCAAATTCAGCCACACCAAGTGCTCCTGGTATTTTTCATACAAAATATGGACCAAAATAAACTACTACACAAAAAATCAGCCAAAAATAAGAACTCTAACTATCAAAACAAAAATCGCCAATTAAATTGCAAAATCAGTTGCTAATCACTATTCACAGCATTACACAAAACTGAAACAGTCGCTAATCACTATTCACAGCATTACACAAAACTAAAACAATCACTAAAACAGTCGCTAAACAGGGAACGCCACTGAAATGCAAAACAGAGCGCTACTCAAAACAAAACAACACACACTCACAACCTAAACGACAGAGCTACACACAAAAAACTAAACACTATTATGAACCTTTGGCCCACTGCTCCTCGGCAATGGCGCCAAATTTGATCGAGGCCGTACCTGAATCAAATAAACATTAAAAATTCAATATCTAGGAAGTGATCCTAGGTCGTCTCCCAACAAGCAATGGTCAACCAACATTCATAATAGATAGTGATAAAACAGTAACGAATTAGGGGGGGGTCGTTTGTTTTTGTAATTTAAATAGCGAGCAGATTTTAATTAGAAAATAATAGAATTAAAACATGTTGTCTCCCCTTGATTCACAAGCAAGTCTCTTATCCTAGGTTACGAGAATTTATCCCAAACCAGTTCAACCACTTAATCCAACCCTAAATTAAATTACTAAGTGAAAATTAACATAAGGTTGTCATTATGTGATTAAGCAACACATACACCAATTAATCATGAACGAAATTGATCATTAAGCATGAATGTAAATTAAGCGCAGAGACAATTAATCAAGCACTAAGCATGCATGGATTAATAGCAACAAATACAGAGTAATTGGTGAAGAGGAAAAACTTATCAGAATTCAATAGTAATAACAAAACCTCAAAGAGAGTTGTGCTTGATCCTCAAGAGAAAATAACATTGGAGACTTAGTCTTCCAATAGAGAAAATAATGACACATTAGCCCCAAATGATAAAACTGCATAATTAATTTGACAATTAAGGCTAATCAGTAATTAAAATGGTGACAAAAAAGGTTAAGAAATAAGAGAAAATAATGACACATTAGCCGCCAAGGAACTTTTGGAGACCCACCCGCACCAGTTCCTCCTTTTCTTTCATCTCCACGATCATCTACATTATTTTCCTCAGATGATCAGCGTGAAAGGTACTACTTTCAATTCTGTAATAGAGTCTTTCTAGACCTTAAGTACCTTGACCTTGAATTTTTTGATGAAGAAACATTTGATTGTTACTAGGCTTGAAGATGATATGAGCTTCATCAGGCGTTGCTTTGATCCTTGACCGACTCTTAGTTATCTTTCTTATATTTTATTTCCTTAGGCTTTATGGTTATTTCTTTCGCCTTGTATTTTGGCATTCATTAGTACTTTTGTTATGATAGTCTTGGATATTTATCATTCTGTTTTGGTTTGTGTTTTGGTATTTTAGACCTTGATTTGGCTGTTTAACACTTGTTTGGTTAATTCTATGGATTGACTTAGTTTATGATTAAATTATGCTCTGATTTTGATGTAGCCTTAGTTCCTTTCTCCATACGTTTTTGGCTTTTTGATGTTGCCAAAGGGGGAGAGAACTTAAGGGGATAGTGATTATGAACTTAGGCATAAATTCTAATCTTAAGGGGGAGTAAGGGTTTGAGCACGCAATATCACTTGTATATCATTTATCTTGATTTCAAATTATTGTCATCATCAAAAAGGGGGAGATTGTAGAAGCATATATGCAATGAAGTTTTGATGGTGCCAAAGATAAGCGCTTCTCAAGTTTAATCCAAGTCAAGAACTCAAAAAATCAAGAAAAATGATGAACTTAGTCCCTAGAATCTTAGAAAGCATTCCTTATTTGATGATGCACAGGTTTGGCCAAAGGATATTTTACAAAAGCTTTTTGTGATTTCAAATATATGGTATTTTCTCTCTTGTAACGATTACCAGAGGATGTAATCGATTACCAGTGGCCAAATTCATTTCTGAGACAAATTTGCAAATTTTGAATTTAAAATTTAAAGCCTGTAATCGATTACACAAGGCTTGTAATCAATTACTATAAGTTTTAAACATTTTATAACAGCCTTTAGAAATTTGAATTTAAATTTTAAAGCCTGTAATCGATTACAACAGTTATGTAATCGATTACCAGTAAAGAATTTTCGAAAATAACTCCCAAGAGTCACAACTGTTCAAGAAGTTTTTGAATGGCCATCAAAGGCCTATAAATAGGTGACTTGGTACACGAAATTCCTTAGAGTTTTTTTGAACAACATTGTCTTATCCTCTCATAACAAAATTGTCTTATAACTCTCAAAATATTCCTTGGCCAAAATATTTGCAAATTCAATAAGGAATCTTGATCGATCTTCAATTGTAATATTCTTCTCTTCAAGAGAGAATTCTTCTTCTTCTTATTCTTATTCAAAGAGATCTGTTTAAAAGACCAAGGTTCTCTTAAGTTGTAAGGTTATTTGAACACAAGGGAAGGATTGTCCTTGTGTGGTTCAGACTTTGTAAAAGGCTTTTTACAAGATAGTGGAAATCTCAAGCGGGTTGCTTGGGGACTAGACGTAGGCACAAGGCGTGGCCAAACCAGTATAAAAACTGAGTTTGCATTCTCTCTTTCCTTAAACTTCCTTTATTTATTATTGTTTATATTTCACTTTAAAGAGTTTTTTTTTTAATTGTTCTTAGAGTAGTTCATAATAAGGGTTGCATTGTTGATATAAAAAAAGTTAAATTTTTAATTAAGGGGATAGTTTTTGTATCTTAATTCAATCCCCCTTCTTAAGATAACTGAGGCCACTTGTTTAACAATTGTCTCTGCATGCCAACAGACTCGATTGTCTCTAGAAGGCAAAGAAGACTGTAATAGTCTTGAAAACAACGAAAGTGGATGGCCATGATTGTCTCCGCATGCCAACGGACTTGATTGTCTCTAGAAGGCAAAAAAGACTATAATAGTCTTGGTTGAAAGACATTGAAGTCTTCGAAAAGAGGCAGATGACCATGATTGTCTCTGCATGCCAACAGACTTGATTGTCTCTGGAAGGCAAAGAAGACTGTAATAGTCTTGAAAACAATGAAAGCGGGTAAAAATGATTGTCTCTGTATGCCAACGAACTTGATTGTCTCTGGAAGGCAAAGAAGACTTTAATAGTCTTGAAAACAACAAAAGTCGATGACCATGATTGTCTCCCCATGCCAACGGACTTGATTGTCTCTGGAAGATAAAGAAAACTGTAATAGTCTTGAAAACAATGAAAGAGAATGACCATGATTGTCTCCGCATGCCAACCGACTTGATTGTCTCTGGAAGGCAAAGAAGACTGTAATAGTCTTGGTCGAAAGGCATTGAAGTCTTCGAAAAGAGGCAGATGACCATGATTGTCTCTGCATGCCAACGGACTTGATTGTCTTTGGAAGGCAAAGAAAGCGGATGACCATGATTGTCTCCGCATGCCAATAGACTTGATTGTCTGTGGAAGGCGAAGAGGACTATAATAGTCTTGAAAACAACGAAAGCGGATGACCATGATTGTCTCCGCATGCCAATGGACTTGATTGTCTCTAGAAGGCAAAGAAGACTGTAATAGTCTCTGATAAGATAATTGCAAGGACTTTGAGTCCTATGAAACTAACCAATAGGTACTAGTACTGAAGGGCTTAACCTTGTGAGAAAGCAAGTGGTTGACTCTTTGAGAGGGTCTCTTATCCTAAACTCTAAGATTAGTTTGGGGAAATTGGCATACAAAGAGAAATCTATGCACTTAATATGACCATGACTTTTGGGATGTAGATGCATGCAACCTTTATCTTGAAATGCAATAAATGCAGGCTTTGTATGCAACAATGCAATGCAATGGAAATTTGTACAATGTTCATGACATTTTTTCCTATTTTTTTGTGATTTGGATTTTGGTTTGATTTTTTTCATTTTTGTGGAAAACGAAGATTGACTGTTTTTTTTTAAAAAAAAGATGTGATAAATCATGCAACCTCATCCTATTTTTTTTTTTGCAAACCTTGTTGGGGACTCCCACAGAGTGTATGTTCTATTTGATTTTTTATTTAGTCACTTGACAATTTTGGAGTGACGGCAATGGAGCCGTTTGACATTTAATCAATCAACCAAAATATTGATCATAGGATTTTCCCCTTTCTTTTAAAAACTTCGATTATTCTGCACAGCAAGAAAATATACGGCTTTGGGGCCGATTGTGCTCCCCATTGTAGGATGGTAATGGATTGTCACACTTTGGTATGTGACCAAGCAGAATTTTCCTGATTTATGGTCATAGAATGATGCCATGGGTATGTTGATCCCACTAAAACTTGATGACACGGGATGATCTTGAGGCAAAGGCCACCATTGGATTCAAAGGAATCCTAAGGAGTTTTGCATGAGCGACTTACATCACGTTTACCCTACTATCACTATTGGCTTTAGGCATTTTCAGCGAGCTCCTGGTTGAATGAGATTTCTTCTCAAATGTGAGTGTGAACCTCAGGGGTTTCTCTTTTTTGTTTTTGATAGATGTATTTTTTTAACAATCACAACCGTGCGTGGGTTTCATTCCAAAATCCCAACTTAAAAGCAAATTAGTCATTCCTTGATCCACTTGGGCTTTATTGGGCTTGTAATGTGGTCAGGGGTAAGAGGGCTATGAAAGAAAGGATTAAACAGACTCAAAGAGTGTTTAAGGGTTACATTGAGTAAGAACCTCGAGTGCATTGCTTGTACCTTTCGGGTCGGGCTCTACTCCTTTTGTCTTATACATTAATCCTTCATTGCACTTTGTGCCTTTCTTGTAGGACCTGGAGATCTTTGTCTCTCTTTTTCTTCACTTGCCTTTGGCGGATTTTATTTTATTTTCTTTTTTTGTTGCCCAACTTCATGCATGTGTTTTTTTGCATTGCTCTTCCCATTGGTTTAATGGTGGTTCCCACTCAGGGTTTCTATTTAGCAGTGGTCCCCATGGCCATGCGTCATTTCAAATCTTATCCTTTTGTAGTTTGGATTTTGGGACAAAACTTCAATAACACGCCCCTGATTGGTTTTTATTTATTTATTTATTATTATTATTATTATTATTATTATTATTATTATTTTTCAATCCTAATTTTTGCTTAGGCTGCCTTTTCGGGTTTTCAACCTAACGGGTGAGAAATTTTGATCTGCCCCTAGGTTTGCTTCAGGTTCA
Source organism: Glycine max (assembly GCF_000004515.6). Taxonomy (NCBI): domain Eukaryota; kingdom Viridiplantae; phylum Streptophyta; class Magnoliopsida; order Fabales; family Fabaceae; genus Glycine; species Glycine max. The sequence continues at coordinate 24,067,360 of NC_038250.2, forward strand.
TGCATGGTGCCCCTCATTGCCCCAGTGTAGGGCTCTAAGGTATCTATTGTTGTTTTTTCTCATGACCTTGTAGCAAGGAAAAAATGAAAGAAAATGTGCAGGTTTTTGAAAATGAATTCTCAAAGACGAGAAACATTTAAAGGGTTTTCAATTGATAGATTAAGTCAAACGAATCCTGTTCTTGATACCTCACTTTTCTCTCAAAAAGACAAATTTTAAGAATGATAAAATGAGGTCACGTGTATGTTTGTACTTTCATTTGAAACACAGTCATTCAAATGTTTTTTTTAACTTTTTACTCGTCGTTTACGGCACCTTCACCAAACGTGTAGAACGAGAAAATTTCTGATTGAACAGACTTGGAAGTCAAACTCGGGAGCACAGGTCGCTTGAGAAAATAAACCAAAGGCTTGCTCTCTCATTCCAGTGGAAGTTCAATAAGCAAAGATGTAATTGTGAAAGAATGAGATAAGGACATCAAATTAATCCATATTATTAGCATTGTAACTGTTGTTTACAATAATGACATAAACTTGAAAATCCTAATGAGTCATTGGAGACATCTAACAACAACCTTCACATTGCCCCAAACATCATACATAGTATTGCTTGACAACATCATAATTCATGAGCGATTCTCCTCAAATTTCAGCCAGCTCGCATCAATTAGACCTTACACCTTATGCTTCAAGGTCATACAATGCTCAATGGAATGCCCCGGAACTCCTCCATGATAAGCACATGTTGCGTTCGAGTCGTATCCTAAAAAAAATGGAGGTTGAGGAACCTTGGCTTGGATTATGGCTACCATTGAATTATCGAGTAGATATGGGAGCAAGTTAGCATATGACACTGGGATTGGGGTGAATTCTACATTCTTTTTTGCTGGAAAATTCCTTCCCTGGTTGGTGCTTTGGTTTGTGTTAAGGGTGGTGTTTGGCATTGGATGTGCGGTGTTAGTCGATGAATACGACTAACTTTTGTTTAAGAAATCTATGCAAATTGTATCTAACTCCTCCCATTTATGGTCATTTTATAGTTTTTTAATTACTTTTTGTTAAATATAGGCAATAAGTACTTAGTACCCCCATTTTGTGCATTTAATAATCATTCCCTTTCAATTTCAGCTTAATTAGGCAAGTTTGTGAAGTGCTGATTTTGATCTGCTCACTAAGCCAATCTGCTGAGCGCACCACTCTTCTGGCTGAGCGCGAGGAAGAATATGAAAGAAGGATGAGTTGTACATGTGTGCTAAGCGAGAGGTCATCCCGCCAAGCACACCGCTTGCATCCATCCGCTAAGCGAGAAGACGTGCGCTAAGCTAAAATTCACTTATGTGCGCTAAGCGAGCCAGAGTTGCGCTAAGCGTGAGAGCACCAATGAGACCACCTATTTAAGCCTGAAATCAGAAATGGAGGGGGAGTCTAGGCATTTCTCGAAGCTTCTGCATGTTTAGAGATTTCTAGAGAGAGAAAGGTCCAAGTTCCAGAGAGTTTGGAGAGCTTTTGCCGTGTGAAGACTGGAAGAGAATTGAGCTTGAAGAGGAAGCCATCCTAAAAGCATGAGATGAGTTTGTGAGTGATTGTGAGGTTCTAGAGGTGGAGGAGACATCCCCACTACTTGTATGTCTTCAATCCTTCATTTTTCTCTTCTCTTTGTTGTAAAGGAAGCTTCCCAGATATGGAGAGCTAAATCCTTTGTTGGTTCTTCCTTGTAGGTACTTGATGTAAATACCTTTTTATCTATTTAATGATGTTTTGTGTGTTCTCTGTGCTATCAGTATGTTAGTTTAGTATGCTTTTACCTTGATCACATAGATGCATGCTTTGTTAGGATCATTCAACAGTGGAAACTGGTTTGATTCTTAGAACTTAATAGGACAGGGCTAGTTTATCGTATTATCATGAGGGATACGGGTACGGTAACCTAGTTGTTGTATGTTTGTCTTAATGCAGTTCTGGTCAAGTTTAGTCCAACAAGAGGGATCTGAGGATGATGCTTGATCAGGATTAGGCTAGACTATCACAAGGGATCGGGGTTTAGCATTTCAGGAGACACCATAGGACAGATGAGCATTTTTAAGTAGAGAATATCCATATAACATCAGGCACCTAATAGGAAGACCAACGCGTTGTCTACTTGTGTTTACACATCATTACTCACTTGATTTTCCTTTTTAATAGTTAGTTTACTTACTTGTTCGTAGTCCACACATATCTTTTCATACAAGACACCTATTCACTAAATATAGCTTTACCAAGTAACACAAGTTCCCCAAGAGTTCGATACTCGATTCTTACCATTTTATACTACTTGTGTGTCCGGTGCACTTGCCGAGCTCGATCAAGTTTTTGGTGTCGTTGCTGGGGAACTTCTCTCCAAGACACCTATTCTTTATTCTTTGATTAACTATGAATATTTGCTTTTGATTCACATTTGTTTTCTTCTTGAATTGGATAGCCATTGTTTTCTTCTTGAACTGTGTCTATTCTTTGATTAATTGTATGTATAAAATCTCCTACAAGTAGCCTAGTTATTCTGAAGAAATACAATCTTCTACCACTGTATCATGAAGATTGTTATCTCTATTCCACTAAGAAATTGTGATTTTGTTGGAGGAGAACATAATCAGGATAGTTGTTATTCCTATTCCATAAATAATTATGACTGGAGACAGGAGTCAACCATGTACAATCATCATGAAAAAGGAAGAGCTCCTGATCTTGAAAGTGTGTTAGCAGACTTCATGACATATCAAGCTTTCTCTAAAGCTAATTGCTATTCAATGCAATAGCAGGGAACTCAGTTTGGCAAGGACTATTCTTTTGAAGATTATCAATGGGAATTAGAATGGCAACCTTGTTATCAGAATGAAGCAGAAGGATTGTTTAATCTGGATGACCTGTTAATGCAATTCAAGGGTACAGTTGATTCAATGCAACAAGCATTTAAAAGAGCTGAGACTCAGATTGGTAAGTTGGTGGATGAAATGATTGAAGTTATGGTCAGAAGAGAAGAAGAGTATGCAGAGATTGAAACACATAAAGAAAGTATTCTTCAAGTTAACACAATCCATCATCAACTTATTACCAAAGAAGAAAAGGATGAAGTCTCCATTATTCTAGAATATTCATGTAGGTCAACTACTGGCTATGTTGTAGACAGAGATAAAGGTCGATTAGAACTAAGTGTAGAGGATAAAAAATATCCTTTGATCTCTTTGAAGTAATGAAACACCCAGATATGAGTGATGCCTATTTTGAAGAAGAGGTGGAGCAGGAGATAGCATTATCAGCTTCAACCATGGTACTACAGTTCCCTTTGGAAAAAGAACTTGATCATGTGACAGAATGCCTAGCTTGTGATGAAGAGCTTGATGATCCAAAAGATAACTCTGTTGGTCATGTGGTTTTTGAAGAATTAGAAAAAAAATAGACCAACAAAAAAGCCTAAAGTAGAATTGAAGACCCTTCCAACGCATTTAAAGTATGTATTCATAGAGGATAATGAGACTAAACCCGTTATAATTAGCAGTTCCCTGCAGAAGAAAGAAGAGGATCAGCTAGTGCAGATTCTAAAAAGTCATAAAGCCGCTATTAGTTGGCACATCTCTGATTTAAAAGGAATCAGTCCATCATATTGTATGCACAACATCAATATGGAAGCTGATTACAAGCCCGTGAGATAATTGAATCCTTTAATGAAAGAAGAAGTAAGAAAAAAAGTGCTCAAGTTGCTAGAGGCAGGGCTCATCTATCCAATTTCAGATAGTTCATGGGTTAGTCCTGTTCAAGTTGTTCCAAAAAAGGGAGGTATGACAGTGGTCAAGAATGATAGAGATGAGCTAATTCCTACAAGAACAGTCACCGAGTGGAGAATGTGTATAGATTACAGGAAGCTCAATGCAGCTACCAGGAAAAACCATTACCTGCTTCCCTTCATGGATCAAATGCTTGAGAGACTTGCATGGCAATCTTTCTACTGTTTCTTAGATGGATACTTGGGCTACAATCAAATTGCAATGGATCCATAGGACCAAGAAAAGACAACTTTTACATGTCCTTTTGGTGTATTTGCTTATCGTCGCATGCTGTTTGGTTTATGTAATGCCCTAGCTACTTTCTAGAGATGTATGATGGCAATTTTTGCTGACATGGTAGAGAAATGTATTGAAGTTTTTATGGATGATTTCTCTGTCTTTGGTGCATCTTTTGAAAATTTCCTAGCAAATTTACAGAAAGTGTTACAACGCTGTGAAGAATCTAATTTGGTGCTCAAATGGGAGAAATGCCACTTTATGGTTCAAGAAGGCATCATGCTAGGACACAAGATTTCTAAAAGAGGAATTGAGGTGGATAAAGCAAAACTTGATGTTATTGCTAAACCACTGAGTAATCTGCTGAACAAGGACATTGTGTTTGTGTTTAATGACGAATATTTGGAAGCCTTTAACACCCTCAAAGCCAAGTTGGTCTCTGCTCCTGTGATCACAACACCACATTGGGGACAAGAGTTTGAATTGATGTCTGATGCAAGCGATTATGCAGTAGGTGTTGTGCTGGGACAGCGGAAGGGCAGAATGTTTCATACCATCTATTATGCCAACAAAGTTTTGAATGATGCTCAGATTAACTATGCCACCATTGAGAAAGACTTGCTGTCAATCATTTATGCACTTGAGAAATTTCGGTCTTATCTGGTGGGATCAAAGATAGTGATTTACATTGATCACGTAACAATTAAATATTTGTTGTGCAAAGATGATTCCAAGCCACGATTGATCAAATGGATACTACTGCTTCAAGAATTTGATTTAGTCATCAGGGACAAGAAGGGTTCTGAAAATGTGGTAGTAGACCACCTATCCAGATTAGTAAATCAAGAGGTCACTTTAAAGGAGGCTGAAATAAAAGATGAATTTCCTGATGAATCTTTGTTTTTTATTGCAGGAAGACCCTGGTTTGTTGATATGGCTAATTTCAAGGCAGTAGGTATCATTCCCAAAGACCTCAGTTGGTAGCAGAGAAAGAAATTCTTCCATGACGCCTGTTGTAACCTACCCTTCGGCGGGAGGGCGATGCGGGGCTCACGGGTGCGTCTTCCCAGGGAGGAAAATGTGTAAAGTCGCCAACAACGTTTATTTGAGGAAAATGTTGGAAAAACTGGAAAAGGTGTGGTCTATGAACTTTAAGTGTGAAAGGTTCGGGAGTTGTATTTACGCACGGGGAAGGTATTAGCACCCCACGCGTCCGCCAGAGTCGCGCTTAGCGTGAGAGCACCAATGAGACCACCTATTTAAGCCTGAAATCAGAAATGGAGGGGGAGTTTGGGCATTTCTCAAAGCTTTTGCATGTTTAGAGATTTCTAGAGAGAGAAAGGTCTAAGTTCCAGAGAGTTTTGAAAGCTTTTGTTATGCGAAGACTGGCAGAGAACTGAGCTTGAAGAGGAAGCCATCTTGAGAGCATGAGATGAGTTTGTGAGTGATTGTGAGGTTCTAGAGGTGGAGGAGACATCCCCACTACTTGTATTTCTTCAATATTTCATTTTTCTCTTCTCTTTGATGTAAAGGAAGCTTCCGAGATATAGACAGCTAAATCCTCTGTTGGTTCTTCCTTATAGGTACTTGATGTAAATACCTTTTAATAGTTAGTTTACATACCTGTTCATAGTCCACACATATCTTTTCATACAAGACACCTATTCACTGAATATAGCTTTACCAAGTAACACAAGTTCCCCGAGAGTTTGATACTCGATTCTTACCGTTTTATACTACTTGCATGATCCAATGCACTTGCCGGGTTCGATCATGCGGCAGGTAGGCTTTGTGGCTGATTTAGGGGTGGCCTTTGTGGATGATTGGGGGTTCTTGGCTGATAGGGTGGTGGGTAATGAGAAGTGCTGATATTTGTTGAGTAATGACATTGTTAAGCTGGTGGGAAATTTGGCCATGAAGGAATGGCAGTCACAACATGGGTTCCTTCTGCCTTCTCATCCTCTCTATTTGCCCCAGGCTTCCCATTCATCAAAACAGGATTATCAATTTTTCCTCTTTTCAAACCCACTTCGATCCTGTCGCCGATGAAAACTAAATTGGCAAAGCTTGAAGGTTTGTAACCTACCATTTTCTCATAGTAGAGCACCGGTAACGTGTCTACTATCATTGTTATCATCTCCCATGCCATCATTGGGGATGCCACTTGGGCTGCCAGATCCCTCTACCTTTGGGCGTATTCCTTGAAAGATTCGTGCTCCTTTTTACACATGTTCTGTAGTTGCATCCTATCCGGAGCCATATCAGAATTATACTGATACTGCCTAATGAAGTAACCCATTAGGTCCTTCCAAGAATGGACTTGGAAAGGTTCCAGATTAGTGTACCATGTGACGGCTACCCCAGTAAGACTTTCCTAGAAGAAATGCATCAACAATTTTTCATCTTTCGAGTATGCCCCCATTTTTCGACAATACAGTTTCAGGTGATTCTTGAGGCAAGTAGTCCTCTTGTATTTATCGAAATACGACACCTTCAACTTTGGAGGAATGACCTCATCGGGTACTAGGCACAACTCTTCCATGTTAGCAAAGGAATAATCTCCACCTCCTTCAATGTCTCTCATCCATTCCTCTATATGATTGAATTTTCCCCTTTCCACCATAGCAGGAGGGACTCTCCCCACCATGAAAGGCAAGGGTTGTGCTTGTGGGCAAAATTGAGGGTCCTCCAAAGTGTTTGGTAGGGGTACACCACCAACTACTTGCCCCTCAGTGGCATATCCGAGGTGAGGCTTGAAGTCGGCTAGATTGTGGTGGGGTATTTCATGTGTCTCCCTCATGGGTTGAGAGACATGTGCATGATCAAATTGAGGTTGTTGGCTCTCAACGAGTGTGGGAGTGGAGTTATTGACATTCTCATCAGGAGCGTGCACCACATTGGGTGGTGTATAGTTGGGAGGCAAGCCATATGGTAGGAAGGCATGCTTGTTCTGAACTTGCACAAAATAGGGGCCGCCCGTTGTTAGTTGCCTAATACGACTAACTTTTGTGTAGAAATCATTTTCCAAAACTTGTATAGTTCCCCCAATTTATGGTTATTTTGTAGTGATTTTTGTAAATAAATTTTGTTTTATGGATAAAGCTGTCTCTAGAATATGTCCATTGGATTTAATGATGAAATATATGCAATTTCAGGTGAAAATGAGGCTAAGTCATGAAGTGCTAAAAATGACAGTTGATCTTAGCTCATCAGTGGGCTAAGCACGCATCCACCACTAAGCGCAGCTACAACATGCTTAGCGCGACAGAAGAATCTGGCAGGGCATCAATATCAAGGTCGCGCGCTAAGCGCGAGATCAAGGCGCTAAGCGCAACAGTTGTCTTTAGCCAGGCTCAGTGCATGACTGGCGCTAAGCGCAATGTCACGAATTCAGAGCCTATTTAAAGCCTGTTTTATGCAAAATTAGGGTAAGTAGATGATTGGCACAGATTCCAGAGCACACCACAGTGCCTATTTCGGGAAAAGAGCTCTGGAGGCAGCAAGAGGAGCAGCTTTTGCAGAGATACCTAGGTTTTGTAAGCTTATTATTGTTAGGGTTTTGTCTGTAATGGTTGGCTAAACACCCTAGTTGGGGATTTTTAATGAACAGGTGATGTAAATACTTAATATCTAATTGATTATGTTTTTTGTGTTCAATACTTCCTTCAATGCTTAATGTTTGTATGCTTTTGGTCAGATCATCCATTTGTGTGCATAGTTAGGTGACTTTAGCATTGGGAAATGTATTGTTGCCTTAGAACTTGATTGAAGCAGGATCGAAACTTAGACTTACAAGAAGGATCTGTGGATTAAGTTTTGGTTTAATTATGTTGTTACAATAATGTTGTTTAGTCTAGGCCTAGTCTTACAAGAGAGATCTGCAGACGAAGCTTAGGCTAGATTAGGCTAAACTTTCGTAAGCTGCTTGAGCTGAGTCTAGTCTTACAAGACGGATTTGCGGATGAAACTCAGTTTAAGTTAGTCTAAACCTAAGAGGGTCATCTAAATTGGGCCTAGTCCAACAAGAGGGATCTGAAGACGAAGCTTGGATTGATTCGGTCTGATGAGGGATCGAGGTTTAGTAATTTAGGCTATAGCATAGAACACAAGAGCATGATTGATTAGAGAAATATATTTATATGCATCAGCTTGTTTGTTAGAAAGACCCAACATTTCTACCTACTGCTGTCACTTTTACTTACCTTGCATTTTATAGTTTTTAGCATAAATGTTTAGTTTAAATTCTGTTTGAAATTATCAATCATACAGGTTTAGCATAAAGGTTTAGCAACACACACCCCTCTAATAACTAAGCTCACCTCTTTGAGAAGAGAAGCTAGAGCTTAGCTACACACCCCCTATAATAGCTAAGCTCACCCCCATGACAAAATACATGAAAATACAAAAAAGTCCTTACTACAAAGACTACTCAAAATGCCTCGAAATACAAGGCTAAAATCCTATACTACTAGAATGCCCGAAATACAAGGCCCAAACGAAGGAAAAACCTATTCTAATATTTACAAAGATAAGCGGGCTCATACTCAGCCTATGGGCTCGAAATCTACCCTAAGGCTCATGAGAATCCTAGGGCCTTCCCTTGGATCTCTGGCCCAATCTACTTGGAGTCTTCTGTCTAATGCCCTTGCGGGGTAGGATTGCATCAAAACCCTTGGTGTTTTAATTATGAAAAACCTTTAAACATAAATCATAAGCCTCATGAGATTATGCCCTTTGATGAGTTTACTTAATTTTATTCATAAAAGACAAGTTCTATAAAGAACAACAATTTAAGTAAACTCAAGGCTATTACAAGTCACTTAGAAAGGATGATAAGTTTAAAAACTCAAAAGAAGACTCAAAGTGTCTTTGGCTATGTACTGAATTGAAGAAGTCAACATGCTCATTGGATTAAGAGAAAAACTTCAAGCCATGAGAAGTAATTAGCAACTAAAGACATGCAACGAACATGACATGAAGAATAACATTTCTACAACACACTTAGAATGGAATTTCATCAATAGGATGAGTTCATTCTAGACATTGTATCTGGAGTTCCATAAATGCAATTGAACTATTATTGGTGACTATGAAAATCTTGAATGAAGATATTAAACTTTCATGAACAAGTCATGATATGATACAACCTGTATCATGGACAAAATTGAGCTTGAAGTTGCAGATGTTGATATTCCTAGACAACTTGATATGTGTGCGATAATTTGAAAATTGCTTGAGCTAAAAAATGCATTTGATATTATCTTAAGATATATCGAAATATAAGAGAAGTATATAAATCCTTCATGCACAATTTGTGAGCTAATATGGGTTTTATCTTGGAGGAAATTAATGATCAAGATAAAAATGTCATTTTGTCCTCACAATATAACACAATTGAAATGCTTTGAAGATAACTTATGTTGTAATGGTCCTAATGACATAAGACCAGTGCCTAAATGTTATGGATACAATTCTCTACAACTCTCATGAAGACATCGAAAGCTAGTTTGGTCATTCAAAGGGTCATTGAAATAAAAACCAGTAGCAAGCATAACATGCTACAACAAGCCCACAACATAATGTTTGGAATACAAGTTTTTCATGCCATCTCATCAAAGTATTCCTATAAGAATAACATTTAGTGGTTTTCCATCTACATCAGAGAACTCTCTCAAAGTAGAACATGATATGCAGGAAAACTATCCAAGCCAACATACCTGCAAATGCTACATATACAGAAAGCAAAACATAAAAAGTGTTATAATAAGTTCAGAATAAGCTCAAAATGGATGTCTCAACTATGCTTTCAAGTGAAAAGCTTCAAAAGATTTGAATGAAGCTCATCTGTGTGATGAAGTCAGTGGCTACAATGAGCATACAACATCAGAATGAAGTTGTATCAGAGTCAACATCAGAATGGTATAATTGAGGACTCTAAGAATGTGACCATTAGAATGATACTCTAATTACATACCAAAATCAAGACAAGAGAGATTCTAAGATAAGTACATCAACATGATGTATTGAAGTCAAGATCATGCAATATCTTTGCATCAAAGTCTACATTAAAGCGATAAAGATCTTGGCTCTAAAAAGTGAACTTAAGAATGGTTCAGATTACACCTCAGAGACAACATCATGTCTTCCATATGTTGCCATACATACAGAAGGCACATCACAAGATTAAGGTTGATAGCATCTCACTTTCCATATGTTGCCACACACACTAAGGGCATGCCAAAAATTGAATGTTAACTTGATTTGAAGATGGACAAGTTGAAAGATGAGAATGTCCTTGAGAAGATCTAATGTGAAGAAACTTTGTGAAGCCTGAACAAATGACTAAACACTAATACAACAACAATGATAATCACATGTTACCTATGCTAGAGTATGCTACTTAAGAATGATTTGTGTTTTAATAAAGAGTTTGGACTTATGGAGCTGAGCTATCTACAATGTTAAATCATGTTATCTTCATCAAGAGGAACTTGCATCATAATAGTTTTTTTCTCAGCAACATCAAAATATATTTCTTATATACCTTCAAAAATCTACTTAGAATTTCAACATCAAAATGGATTGGTCAAAAAGGAGTTGTAACAGCTGTAAAGTTAAAAAGGAGTGCATATAGTTTAGAGCTTCAAAGATGATTCATCCTAATGAGTGATGTAAAGCTGTAAAAACCCCTCAAACACCTTCTTCTAGTTTGTAATCTGTATGTGTCCCAAATAAACCATGTGATTAAGTTTGGTTGTGAGAGAACTAATAAGGAGAACCCATGGAATGTGGGTAGCTTAGAAAAAGTCTCTAAGATGGTAGCTTGAAGAGGCTAGAACAAAACAATACTTGGATAGCCTGACGAGGTGAAAGAAATACTTACTATCTCTCCTATGACCAAGTGGGTGTCGTAGTTGAATGGGTTTTCCTTCCCAAGACTGAGGAGAACAGTTCTGTGGGTTAAGCCTACCTGAAGAGGTGAATAATACTTGGATTGTCTCTCTCATGGTGTTGTGGTTGAGACATGTTGTCTCCAAGCCAAGACCAGGTGTGGTGTTGTGGCAGTGGAGATATTGTGAAGTCCAACAAGTGGTTGGTAGTTGTAAAAATTCAATATGTTGTTGGTTGTATTATTGGAAATGTCATCGATTTGGGTGAGGACTGGGCATAGTTTAGGGTTGGGTGAACCAGTATAAAAATCTTTGTGTTGAATTCTCTCTTCCTTTCCTTTTTACATTATGTTATTTTCTAGCATATATATTGCATCTACATTAGAACGTTCTGAGCATCAGAATCACTTTCATCATAATGCATACATAAGAAGGTTTTCATAACTAGCATTATTATTTTATAAAATGATATATTTGAAATAAATCATGTTTGTGATAACAAGATTTTCTTTAAACCAGTTCAATTATATGTCTCAAAGTATGAAACATTTCATAAAACATGAAATTAGTTGTGTGCATTTTAAGCTGCAAACAGCTCTAAACAATAGCTTTACGAACACAACATTTTGAACCATAGCATTATGAGTACTACATCTATATTACATAAATTGAGTTTTTCATAATAGCAGCCATTACTACAGAAAACACATTTTAAATCGGTTAAAATAAGCCTTTTACAACGGTTGTATGACCGATGTCGATACATGTGATGTAGAAAGCCAGACCTTTTACGTCAGTTTTTACCGATCTTAAAAGTGACCTTTTAAGATCGATTTCATACAGTCGATCTAAAAAACTGATTTAAAAAACCTAGATCCTTTTTAAAACACACTTTTTAGATTGGTTTTGTTATATGACCGATATAAATGGCTTACTTTTACATTGATTGATGCACTAATTGATCTAGAAACCAACTTTTAAGATCGGTTTTGTCTTATAACTGATGTAAAAGGGTTATTTATTACATTGACCTTTGCATTACCCAATGCAAAAGGTATACCTTTTACATCGGTTATTGTCATAACTGAATTTAAAAGTAATGTTTTAATTGAAAAAATGACCTTTTTTTTATTCATTTCCCCCCAATAAATAGTCACCACAATCACATTTATACGACATCATAAAGAAACAAGTTGATAACAAGTTATAATATATTTCCTTAACAATAAAAACATCAAATACATTTTAAACAAATTATAATGAAATATTATAAACAACATGTACTACTCATTGAACCTTACATGATATAAAAAACACCAATAAGTTCATCATTTATTTTATCATTCTAGTAATATATTCTTGCAACTATATTCTAGGCATTGACAAGCTTTCTTCTATTTCCATTCATTTATATTTGTATAGATGAAACAAAATATCAATTTCAAATATTCATTTCTCTCATTATGTGAAAATATTCACTAAAAGTATCATTAAGTTTGCAATACATGTTCAAACCCATGGATTGAGAAGAATCAGTAGCTACTTAACTGGTGGCAACAAGTAAAATTGAACAAAATACTAGTAAAGAAAATGAAAGAGGGTAAGGACCTTATAAGGAATCAAAATGGCTCAAAGCCTTAAACATGGAAAGGAGATACAACAATAAAAAGAGTATCAAACCTTGATCTTATACTTAGACACCAAAATAAGATAACTTATGGATTTGGTAGCTCTCAAAAACATTAAAAATTGTGCAAGAAAGATCAAATCAACAATAAAATGAATATGCAAAGAATGGTCGGGGTAATATTAAAAACTAAACAATGTTTTAACAAATTGTCTACAATATCTACAACTCACAGTCATATTCATACAACCCACATTATGTATCTGCCCCACAACAAAATGAAACACTTGTTCTAAAAAAAGGCTTTACAAGATGTGTCAGCTAAGCAAGGAACATGTTAAGTGTTTGCCCCACTAACTGAACCTCTTAAGTGGGTACAGGAACGCAAGCATCAGCTTCTCAAACTTCATCAAAATCGACCTTCACTTGATTATTTCCTAAAGGATCATTGTGGACAGTCATCGATCCCTCATAAACTCTTCCAAGGGCAACCAGTCAGGGAGGATTCTCATCGACATACAGCCCAGATTTCTTTGAGCCACCCGTGTCTGGGTCCTGACCCAAGAGATCAACATAATTTTCCTTTGTGCTAACACTAGCAGCAGAAGGACCAACCTCAGGCTCAAAAGGCAGTCCGAGTCTCTGTGATTGCATCCGCAATGGCATCTGGGACTGCATCTGGTTGAAGGACAACATTAATTGTCGAGTCACTTTTTCTATGATCGACTCTTCTACCTGGTCCCTAATTTTTTGTTTCAGTTGTTCCAGGTCTTAAGGATCCATGGGCGTAGATGTGCAGGAGCTCCTTGAAGTTGGTCTAAAGTATTATTTAATTGTGACACCGGCTCAGCAACACGGACATGACCAGGGTGCTCTGGTTGCCCAATGATTGCAATCAATACATCCTGACGTCCATGGGTGACAAAGCTTTCCAGTGAGGCTTGCTCTTCTAGGGAATCTTGCAGTCAATAGATGAAAAAAAATTGATTTATGACCTTTTATTATTATTATTATTATTATTATTATTATTATTATTGTTATTATTATTATTATGATTATAACAAATTACCACTGACATAAAAAAGTGACCATATTTTTTTGTGCAGGTCATCTTCCACTCCACGTGTCATCTAATGGGGAATGGAGGATCAACGATTGTGTCAGTGCTCCCGGATTGGGTTGCTTCCTCCAAACATTTCTTTTTCTTTTCCTCCATAAAATTTTATTCTAGAAAATCATAACCTCCACAAGACAACACATGAGGGGCAATGTTTTGTTTTTGAATGGCCTACGCTTTCTTTCGAACATCCTATAACAATTACACATTAGGCTAACTTAATATGCTTGACAATAATGTGTAAATAATTGGTTCTACTTATCTTTGATTATGTCTTACTTTTCACATACTTTATCATCCTCGCCCTCCTTGTCATCTGCCAGAGCCCATTTGGAGGTCAAATCTAACTTAAACTACCTCCACCGCTTTCCTACAGTTTGAAATATTTTTTTCTTCATCCTCAAATTGGATGCTTCAGGAATATCAAATTTAACCTGCGATACAATAAATACATTTTATAGTTAGTCAATTACAATTTAAGATTTTTAGTACAACCAATTACAACAACATTCAACATTTAATTGAAATACCTGAATATCCTCCCAAATTAAATCCTTTTGAGCTATAGGGACTTGTTTCCAATTATCAATTGTAGCATCCACCATGTCTTGAGTGATGATCCCCAAATACATTATAAATTTCTTTTTGTGTGGACCATCGGATTTCCTAGTGGCAAGATCTACATGAACGACTAGTCTCTCCTCCTCAACAAAGGTGTTGCTGACTTAGGTGGAGAAGGAGAGGAGATGGGTGGTCTAGTCACGTGCCTATTAAAAAAAAACATTAATTAAACTCAACTCAAAACTATATTTAGTTATGTAATTGAAATTATGAAAGCATGCAAATATTGAATAAATTACATTGTATGATGTTAATTAATTCTCCTTCATCATGATCATTATGATTTGCACGGACGTTGTCAACTTCTTCTTCTCTGTTGACTGTAGGCGGCATTTGTGTGGAGAAAGGACTGAGACGAGTATCAACAGTTAAATCATCATCTTCAACATTAACACCAATGTTTTTCTTGAAAAACCATTGACCACCTTTCATCAAGGATTTTGAACATAAAACACCTATTTAGCTTGTTCTGCCATGATGAACGGCTCATTCTAATATGCGAGCTTCTTCAGATCAACCAAAGTAAATCCAAAAACATCAGTTTGCACACTAATATTACTATCAACCCACTTACACTTGAAAACACAGACAATGAATTTTACATAATTATGCTCCCATATTTCTTCAATGACTTCAAAGTAAGGCATGGAAGCTAGACTAACCCCACTGTTTTGCATTTAACTATTGTCGTCTTGTGATTTTGTGAAGAACAAATACTTGTTGATATCGTATCCTTGCCAAGTTATAACATTTCTTTTAGGCCCATTTGTTAACTTCCTTAATGTTTTAGAAGCATTATTGTCATCAAAGATTGTATCTTTAAACCAATTTAGGAAAGTCTTGTTATGCTTTCTCAACACCCTATTCTCGGTCATTTTTGGGTTACTTTCCTTGACTAAAGCTTCATGATGAACTATGTATGGTAGAACTTCCTTACTGTTATTTAGTATATGCAAATGAGCTTATTGCAATTCTTCTAGACTTGGAGGGATAACATGGAGTCCTCTTGAACCTTTACCTCCTACTTTTTTTTCATACCGAGACTCGGGAAGCCCAACAGGTTTTGTCTTTTCAATGTACTCTAAAAAAAACTCAATAGCTTCTTCCGCAATGTACCTTTCAACAATAGATGCTTTAGGGTGGTGTGAATTCTTTGTATACCCTTTTAAGATCTTCATGTATCGCTCAACTGGGTACATCCACTGCAAATAAACGGGGCCACAACATTTAATTTCCCTCACCAAATGAACAATTAAGTGAACCATGATGTCAAAAAATGAAGGAAGAAAATACATCTCCAACTGACACAAGATAATAATAGCCTCATTTTCCAACTCATCTAACTTGACAGGATCAATGACTCTGCTACATATGACATTGAAGAAAAAACACACACGAGTTATGGCATGCCTCACTTTGTTAGGCAAAATGTCTCGTATCTCCATGACTAACAGTTGTTGCATAAAGACGTGACAATCATGAGACTTTAAGCCAACTAACTTTAGATCTTTGAACTGCACAAGGCTTTTAATATTTAAAGAGTATCCCTGTGGCACTTTGATATGGTGCAGACATTGACAATAACTTATATTCTCTTTTATGGACAAAGCATGACAAGCTGGAGGCAATTATATTTTCTTGCCATCATACATTGGATGTAATTGGTCTCGTATACCCATCTCAGCCAGATCTTGACGAGTATTCAAACCATCCTTTGTCTTGCCTTGAATGTTAAGGAGTGTGTCAATGACACTATCACACACATTTTTCTCCACATGCATAACATCAATACAATGTCTGACATCTAGATCGGACCAATATGGAAGATCAAACAATATCAACATCTTCTTCCATATGCAAGTTTTACTTTTTTCCTTATTTTGGGTCTTTCCAAATATAGTATTGATGTCCTCAACCCGCTCAATAACCTCTTGACCAGTTAACAGTATCGATGCACTTTCATGCTCTTGACTTCCATTAAAAGTTTTTTTCAATTGCCGATAAGGATGATAAGGTTTCAGAAAATGGTGATGGCGAGTGTATACTATTTTTTTTCCATGTTTCAGTTGTACGTAGCTTGTTTTTTCTTCACATATAGGGCATGCACGATGGTCCTTTTGGGCAATGTGTTTTCCTCTGGAAGCATATCCTGCACTACTTGAAGCAGTGAAGTGAAGCTTTTGTCACTCCACCCATATCTAACCTTGACATTAACCAGACTTAACACCACTAAAAATAGCGTCAATGACTTCTTGCACCCCAAATACGAAGGCTTCTTCGAATCACTTTCCAATGTATCATACATAGGGACATGTGCTTACTGAAAAGACTCTTGTCCAAGATTACAAATCATATCCTCTAAGCGATCTCCCATTTCTACATCAAACGGTTCAGATTGGGACCCCCTCTACATGTCTGTCAATTCACCATGCCATATCCACGTCATATAATTCTTCTTAATCCAATCATACAAAAGATGTTCCCGTATGTCTTCTAGTACTTGTCATCTCCCATTCGAATAGTTTATACAAGGACAAAAATATTTTTTGTCCTCATCCAGTTGACTTTTTTCGGAAGCAAATTGCAAGAACTGTTCAACG
Source organism: Glycine max (assembly GCF_000004515.6). Taxonomy (NCBI): domain Eukaryota; kingdom Viridiplantae; phylum Streptophyta; class Magnoliopsida; order Fabales; family Fabaceae; genus Glycine; species Glycine max. The sequence goes on from NC_038250.2 coordinate 24,084,251, forward strand.
CCTTCCTCATATGCAGGGCTTATGCGACTTGCATTCATCCAACTTCGATCCGTCTAATTAATAACTCTATCATACTCACAAAGCTAGTGATTCGATGCATGAAAACCTCACTTTTTCCACTAAAGGTGTGGCCCTATCTCATTCAGGAAGACATTTATTTATAGTGAACTCATACGTAAAGGATAACTTTATTTTCTTAGATTTAACAAAATTTTGGTAGCATTTCACATTGATCTCCAAGAACATCACACGAAAGCGGTGACATGAATTCCACCACAATCAAGTATGCACCCGAAACAAAGGAAAGTGCACTAATAGAAATTTCATCAAATTTAAGAAAATAAAGTTAACTTTTATGTATGAATCTACTATAAAAAATGAGTCTTGCCAAACTATCCAAATGGACAATTCAAGATTCAATATAATGATTAATGTAAATTGTCTGCAATAATCATTGTATTCAATCTCAAACGGGAATCTAAGGTTCACTCATTATGAACATAACTTGTATATAAAGCAATATTCATGAATCATAGTCAACAAGTTATCAACACATTTATAACAAAAAAAAAGTATCAAAAGTTTATGAAAAACAATTGTACCTATGATGACGGTCACTGTAATGTCCAACAACGAATGTCGTGATCACGATGCAAACAAAAAAAACGAAAAGTGCCTAGAAATTACATTGAAAATTGAATATTAGATGTGTCCACATCATCACCTGTGTATGCTAAGTGAGAGATATGAAAAGCAACGTGTATTGTTTTTTTATTACCAAGAAATTAAAGATTTGAATTTATTGTGGGAAGTATAAGGAAGGGTTTCGGTTGACCTATGTAGGTCTTTAACTAACAATTCTTAAGCTACGCATGTCTTGAATTAAAGATTTGTATATTGTTGTTCATTATTATCTTTATGTTTTTATTTATAAGACTTAATTTTTATAGACTAAAAATATTTCTAACTAAATAAGAGAGAGGTTATATTAACATGCATTTATACGAGGAAAAACATTAATATCAACCGTAATTTTTTTTATAAAATATATAAATTTAAGATAAATTTATTGTTATAAATTAAATTATCTTTTAAAAAATAGTTCACGTGAGGCTGTAATATATTTTTCACGTGATATATTTGATATTATAGACTGAATTTATTGGCGCTCCTTTTTTATTTTACTTTCTGTTTAAAATTTATAAGTATTTTAATTTAATTACAATTTACTCTTAGGAAGTAATAAATTTCATCATATTGTCTCGCTAACCTTCAATAATACATTGATAATCTGATGGAAAATTAAGGCATGCTTTGCTTATATATGGCTGGCTATGTAGTCGAAGCTTTCATGAGCACAGGACAGGCAAATCCAATGTATATTAGTTGGTGGAATATGCAATGCTACCAAAAAGTAGGATTTAATACATAAAGGAAAATGGTACAAAATTTTATTTCACCATTATTCAATTTATAATTCTGAAAGGCCAACCATTAGTTCATTAAAAAATAATTACATGTTTTTCGTATCAAGAAAGTTGCTTGGCTCTAATAGATATTATGGTAGAGTCATTCCATCATACAGATTGAGGGCAACAAAAATAAAACAAAAGGTTTCAACCCACAAACATCATCAACCACAACAATCTAACAATTTAGTGCCATTCACTGAACATCAAACAAATACATTCTTGAAGTGATGCTTTGATTTGATAACACGAGTTAAACATTCCACATTTCATTCAAGCAAACACCAGCACTGCAAACCACAAATGCAAAGGTCAAAAAGGGAGGCAAATGGTAAGAGAAACACATACCTCATCCAGGAGGGTGGCCACCGAGAGCGACAGTAGCCGCAAGTGGGAGTGAGAGTGGATGCCAGAGAGACTATGACTGCTGAGATGAAGGAGCTGAGATGGAGTGCAAGTGTGAGTTGCAGTGCCATGGAGAGTGGTCACAAGTGGCAGTGAAAGTGAACGCAAGAGTGACCGAGACTCGAGAGTGGCCGAGGAGTCGAGACAGAGGAGAATGCGTCATGGAAGTCACAAGGTTAGGGTGAGAGTGAGGAGATGTGGGTGCGAGGAAGAGGGCCAAATTCATTTATATATATGCCAAAAACAATGTCGTTTTTTATAAAAATCGACATTAACATAAAAATGCTAAGATCAGTTTTCTGAAAAACTGATGTTAACATGGTCACGTTAACATCGGTTTTTTTGAAAACTGATGTTAAGATTGCATCGTTAACATCGGTTTATCAAAAACCAATGTTAACATGACCTCGTTAACATTGATTTTCCAAAAACCCGATGTTAACCAAATCATTTTATTTACAATTATGCCACCACACTTTTGTTAACATCGGTTTATACAAATTCAATGTTAAATTGGCAATGTTAAAGGTCTTTTTTGTAGTAGTGTCTGGAAAAAAAACACAAACACATCATTGACACTGTGAAACACATAAAATCCCCAAAAACCTTCAAATGCTAGCTGAACCCTACCTGCCACGCTTTGAAATCAATGAATCAAAATAAAATAGAGAGGAATTTTGCGAATAGGAAAACGTAGGTTGAGTTTTGAAATTGCATTGCTGCGTAAGAGAGATTCAATTGGAAAGAGGAATACCTGAGGCTTGGACACTCCAAGAAATGAAGCAAGGTCAACTGCTCCATAAAACCTAAGCTTCTCCATCTCAATAGCGCAACAACGGCATCAACAATTCGCGTCGATTATGCAACTGAGGTGTGCGGTGCTCATGATTTTAGGGTGTTGCCACTAAAGTTACGGGGACGCTACACATTTTGGTGAGCAAGGGTGACGGTGGGGTGCGGCGTTCTAGGATTTGAATAGGAGCATGTGTTGTTTTTGGGTTTTGGAGTGGAGATGAGTTTGTCCATCAAATTCTAATTTTAGTTTATCCAAAAAAACATATTTTAAATCAGTTATAAATTGAAATAATTTAAAAATATAATCTTTTAGATCGATTTCATTTTTAACCGATTTAAAATCTAGTTTTTAGATCAGTTTCCTTATAACAGATCTAAAAACATTGCTTTTAATTACAAAACTACTTCTTCGTTATTTTTTAAAAACAATTTTCATTTAATTGATCTAAAAAGCTGTTGTAAATTGTGTTTTTCTCACTAGTGAATATTCAGAGAAATTATTTTATATAAGTAATGAACTTCTGAACATAAGCTAATATGTATTGACATTAGGTTCACATAATCATATCAAACATTTAATAATGATTGTTGGGAGTAACCACTTAGAGAGCTTAGCTATCTAACTGTTTGAACCTAAATGAAAGGACTTTCTGAACCACAAGGTAACTTTGAATAAAAGTTAAAAAAAAGTTTAAAGTTTCAGGAAAGTTGACAAAGTCACAATTCAACCTTCCTTCTTGTGACATTCTAGTCACTCCACTTGTAACATCAAAGTTTCACACAAAAAAATTAAAAACTATTTTTATTTATTTTTATAAAATAATTTATACAATTTTATTCACAAAAAAAAACAATTTATTAACAAAAATCCTAAATATACAAAGATAATTTATCACAAAAATAAAGTAAAGCACTTATGATTCAACATAATTTTAATTGATGTTATGATTCTAGTCCAACATCAATTCTATTTTTAATTGATGTTAGAATATTAGTTCAACTAGAACCAATGTAGAAACACATTTAATTTTTACATTGGTTTAATTAACAATAATTGATGTTGTAAAGTTGTACTCCCTTTGTCCGTAATTATAATATTCTTTAAAAAATTTGTTTGTCCCTTTTTACAAGATCCTTTCCTAATTTCTAGATGAATTAATTATTCTTTTTTCGTACATATCCTTACTTGATTATTCTCTCTCCAAATAATAATTAGAAACAATTAAATGGATAGAAAGATAAGAAAAAGGTAATTTTGGAATGATAGTACAATTAATTGACATATTTAATGTGATTAACTAAATTAACTATCTTTTTTTAAGGGGTGTGAATTAGTTGGAAATGTCTTATAACTAAGGGGCGTGATTAACTAAATTGACTACCATTAACTATCAGTTTGTTTAAAGGTTGGACAATCACCAAGCAGGAGAAAGATCTGGAGGACACCAAGAGGAGCAACACAGGAATCATGATGTAGATAGAAGAAGAGATAGAGCAAAAGATCGAGGTAGACAAAGACACCAGCAGCAGAGGCACGAACGATAACCTCCACAAGGACAGGAACCCACCCAACAAATCAGAGGTGTAATAAACACCATTGCGGGAGGATTTTCCTATGGAGGACAGTCCAGTCAGTTTTATAAACGCCATTTTCAGGCCATTCGGGACAACGACATCAACTTTGTCGACGCACCATCATAACAAAGTCTCCCTCCTATCACTTTCACAGATAGGGACTTCAAGGGTATCAACCCCATTAACTAGGATGACCCCATGGTTGTCTCCATCATCATTGCAAACTTCATGATCTCCAATGTCCTCATCAACTAGGGCAGCTCCACTGACATCCTATATTAGAAAACTTTCTAGAGGCTTGAAGTTTCACTTGACACTGTCCACCCTCACGCCGGTTGTTCGACGGCCGGCAAGTGCACCGGATTGCACAAGTAGTATAAAATGGTAAGAACCGAGTATCGACCTCTCGGGGAACTTGTTTTACTTGGTAAAGTTGTGGTTCAGTAAATAAGCATCTTGTTGTAAAAGGTTTGTGTGTAGTATGGACACGTATGTAAACTAAACTATTCAACAGTAAATCACATGAGTAATGGTGTGTGAAGATAGATAAAAAACGTGTTGGTCTTCCTACTGGATGCCAGATGTTATTAAAGATGTTCTCTACCTAAGAATGTTTCTGTGTTTTATGATGTCTCCTGGACTGCTAAAGCCCAATGTCTCGTGCATGTTTAGCCTAATCCTAGCCAAGCGTCATCATCAGATCCCTCTTGTTGGACTAAACTTGACCAGAACTGCATTAAGACATACATACCAACAACTAGGTTACCGTACCCCGATCCCTCGTGACAATATGATAAACTAGCCCCGTCCTATCAAGTTCTAAGGATCAAACCATTTCCCAATGTTGAGTGACCCTAACTAAGCATGCATCTACGTGATCAAGGCAAAAGCATACTAAAATGAAGTACTGATAGCACAAAGAACACATGCAACATCATTAGATAGATATAAGAGTATTTACATCAAGTACCCCGTAGGAAGAACCAACTGAGGATTTAGCTCTACATAGCAGGGAGGTTTCTTTTACAACAAAGAGAAGACAAAGTGAAAGATTGAAGAATTATAGGTAGTGGGGATGTCTCCTCCACCTCTAGAAACCTCACAATCACTCAAAATCTCATTCAATGCTCTGCAAGATAGCTTCCTCTTCGGGCTTGGTTCTCTCCAGTCTCTCCACAACCAGAAACTCTCAAAAAACTCAACAACCCCTTCAATTTCGAGATTCAACTTTAAATAGGCAATTCTGTTGGGAGGCACGCGCTTAGCAGGAGATAGGCTCACTTAGCGCGTGGAAATGACTTCTGGCTTAGCGCCAGTCATGCTCGCTCAGCCTGGAGGTTCAAGCGGTGCGCTTAGTTAATTGATTCTCCCTGAGCGCATCATGACAACTCATCTACTTTTAGGATCTTCTATGCTCTTATCCATGAACTATTGCGCTTAGCGAATGGCTCGTTAAGCCAGAGAATTGGCTTAGCAAGCGGCTCAAAATCAACACTTCCACAAACTGGCTTATTTTGCCTGAAATTGAAATGGAAAGATTATTAAATACACAAAAGTGGGATACTAAGTACTTATTACCTAAATTTACAAAAATTACTTACAATACTACAAAAAGACTGTAAATGGAAGGAGTCAAATACAATTTACACAATTTTTTTACACAAAAGTTAGTCGTATTAACTGACTAACACCGATCCACCCGTTGGCTTTGTAGGCGAAAGGGTAGAGACTAGAGGCTATGATGACCTAATGACCACTTTCGGTCAAGGCCAGCTCTTAAAGAGCTTAACAATAAGATATCTACTTGTTGATGCAAATACATCATATTTTGCTTTGATTGGAAGGAAGACACTTAACAAGCTTGGAGTCATAGTCTCCATGTGGCATCTAAAAATGAAATTCCACACCCTGACTGGGGAGATTGTGACTATCAAGGAAGATCAAAAGGAAGCACAAAAGTGTTATTCATAGAGCCTAGAGGTGGCATCCTATCCTCCCACTAGGGAGCCTACCAAGCCTCACCCTATAAAGGCTTAAGGTAGTCAAGTCATGAACATGGACGAAGGGCCTCCCATCCGAGCCCTGATCATCTACCAAGTGAGCGTGGACGACAAATTCGATATAGATTCGTGCGGTGACACTTCTACTAGAGGCCAAAAGCCCATCGAAGAGCTCGTCAAGCTGTAGCTCAAACCCAAACACAGGCAGCGTATGCAACTCGGTAGGGACCTCACCAGCCATGAACATAGGTGCATCGCTGATGTCCTACACAGGAATATAGACTAGTTCGCTTGGCAGCCATCTAACATGCCGGAAATCCATCCCAGCATTATCTGCCATAAGTTCGCCATCTGTCCCTACGCCAAACCGGTATCACAGAAGAAAAGGAGGATGGGAGAACAACAACGCAAAGTTCTCAAAGAAGAAGTGGATAGACTCCTCAAAGCCAACTTCGTCAGAGAAGTCAGATATTCCACCTAGCTCGGCAACTTTGTAGTGGTCAAAAAGGCCAACGACAAATGGCAAATGCACAACAACTATACTGATCTGAATAGGCGGTGCTCTAAAGATGCATACCCTCTACCCAACCTCAACAGGCTAGTCGATGGAGCTTCCAAATTCCAAGTGCTAAGCTTCCTGGACGTTTGCTCCAGATAAAACTAGATGAGGATGCACGCACTAAACGAGGAGAAAAAAACATTCATTATTGAAGATGTCAACTTTTGCTATAGGGTCATGCCCTTCGGCTTAAAAAATGCAAGCGCTACATACCAGAGATTGATGAACCGAATGTTCAAGCAGAAGATCAAATGAAATGTCGAGGTCTACATTGACGACATGATTGTCAAATCCCAGAGCATAACCCAACACGTGATAGATTTGGAAGAGGTCTTGGAAGAGCTCCACAAATATGACATGCGCCTCAACCTGGAAAAATGTACTTTCAGGGTCTACGGAGGCAAGTTCTTGGGCTTTATGATCACGCATCGGGGAATAAAAGCCAACCCTAACAAATGAACTGCTATTTCGGAGATGCACAATCCTACTGACGTCCAGAAAGTCCAAATGCTAAATGGAAGACTAGCATCCATGTCCAGGTTTCTCCCGAAGCTCGCTGAGAAAGCGAAGCCATTCTACAAATTTCTCAAGAAAACCGAGCCATTCCTATGGGACAAAACTTGTAAACAAACTTTCTTAACCTTCAAGAAGACCATTTCTACACCATCGGTCCTAAGTTGACCCTTAGCTCAACCCTTATACAAGTGGAAGGGAAGCACCAGCTCCCTATCAACTTCATCAGCTACATACTCCATGATGCTGAGAAGCGCTACCAAATGATAGAAAATGTGGCACTAGTACTCATTACCTTGACCCAACGACTCAAGCCCTACTTTTAGAGTTATCAAGTGGTAGTCAAAATGAACTACCCCATCAAGCAGGTTTTGCAAAATCCTGAACTAGCAAGGAGGATGGTGGCCTGGTCCATAGAATTTTCAAAGTTCAATATCCAGTACATGCCCCCACAGCCCCATGAAGACACAGTTCATGGCAGACTTTCTGGCAGAATTTGCTGGGAATTACCAAACCAACCAGACTAGTGGAGTCTCTATGTTGACGGTGCGTTCAATGTGAATGGAAGCAGGGTAGGAATCATCCTCGAAGGCCCCGACAATGTCTCCCTATAGTAAGCCCTCAAACTCAAATTTAAAGCCTCAAATAATCAGGTCGAGTACAAGGCACTCATTACAGGTCTAAAACTAGAAAGAGAAGTCAGGGCTAAGATGCTACACTGACTTATGGCTTATCCAGGGATAGGTTGCCAATAAATACCACACCAAGGAGATAGTGTTGCTCAAGTACTATCACATTGCCAAAACTCTCATTGATAATTTTGAATGCTTCAAAATGTACTACATACCCAGGGAGAGCAACACCAGAGTAGACCTGCTCTCCAAGCTGGCTAGCACTAAAAAGATCGAGCACCTCAAGACTATCATCCAGATGACATTCCAAACTCCCACCATAGACACTGAAGAAGTAATAGCCGAAGAAGAGGACTACAGGAATTTCCTAATTCAAGGGATATTGCCATCAAACGAGAATGAAGCTCAATGCCTGAAATGGAAGGCTAGCTACTACATCATCCTCAATGGTGAGCTATTCAAAAGAAGGTTGACAACACCCTTGCTAAAATTCCTGAATAGCCAACCGGTCGATTACGTCATGAGAGAACTCCACAAAGGAATTTGCGGTCCCCATGTAGGGGAACCCTCGCTTGAAACAAAGATTATGCATGTTGACTACTACTGGCCAACACTCAAGGAAGACACCCTTGACTTCACAAAGGGATGCAAAGGATGACAAGATTTTGCAAACATTCCATGCCTCCCTCCTCACAATCTCCATAGTCTAAGCTCCCCTTGGCCCTTTGCCATGTGGGGAATAGACATACTAGGACCACTGCAAAAGGCCCCAATAGCAGTCAAATATTTACTAGTTGTTATCGACTACTTTACCAAGTGGATAGAAGCAAGACCATTGGGAGAAATTACGGATAGTGAGGTGGAAACACCTCATTTGCAGATACGGCCTCCCATACACCATTGTCATAGACAACGGCACTCGATTCAAAGTTCAAACTTACGTAGATTACCTGACGAGGCTAAGCATCAAGCACCTTGTCACCTTTATCGAACATCCTCAGGCCAATGACCAAGCAGGGGCAACTAATAGAGTCATCCTCAGGGCACTGCGTACTAGACTCAACATGTCTGAGGGTCTATGGAAAGAGGAGCTCTCTAGTATACTCTGGGCCTACCACTGTACACCCTAGACAATAATGAACGAAACTCCTTACCGACTAACATATGACACAGACGCCATGATCCTCGTTGAAGTCAGGGAACCACCGACAAGTGTGGAAGCAATGCCTTCCAAGGTTATTTTGATGATGCCAAAGAATCAAGAGTTAAGCAAAGTTTCAAGATTAGAGATTCAAGAATCAAGTTTCAAGAATCAAGAATCAAGAATAATCAAAATCATGATTCAAGACTAAAGATTCAAGAATCAAAAAAAGACTCAATCAAGATAAGTATTAAAAAGTTTTTCAAAACATTGAGTAGCACATGAGGCTTTCACAAAATCTTTTACCAAAGAGTTTTACTCTCTGATAATCGATTACCAGAAGGAAGTAATCGATTACCAGTAGCCAGCATTATTTATAAAACTGATTTACAAAGTTGTAATCGATTACCATAATCATGTAATCGATTGCCAGTGATTTAAAACGTTAAGATTTTCAAAATTCAAAATGAAGAGTCACATCTGTTGATGTGCAATCGATTACACCTTAATGGTAATCGACTACCAGTGACTGTTTTTGAAAAATTCATTTCCAAAAGTCACAATTCATCAAGTGACTTGTTTCTGAAGATTCTTTCAAAAGTCACAACTTTTTTAAGTGACTAGTTTTAAAAGAAATTGCCAAAAGTCACAAACTTTGACTTGAGTCATCAAAAGATTATAAATATGTGACCATGGCATGAATTTGATAATGATCCATCATTTTCATTCAATCATTCTATCTTTCTATCTATCTTTCAACATCTTCTTTCCTTTCTTTCAACAGAACTTTCTGGTTTCATTTCTCTTCATCTTTCTAAAATTTTTTGTTCAAAACTTTTTCTTTCAAGAAAAGTTCTTTGATAAAAAAACTTGTGCTATTCATCTTTTTCATTTTCTTCTCCCTTTGACAAAAAGAATTCGACAAGGACTAACCGCCTGAATTCTTTTTGTGTCTCTCTTCTCTCTTTTCCAAAAGAACGAAGGACTAACCGCCTGAGATATCTTTTGTATCCCCTTCACAAAGTTTCGAAGGACTAACTGTCTGAGAACTTTGTCTTAACACATTGGAGGGTACATCCTTTGTGGTATAAGTAGAGGGTACATCTACTTGGGTTGTTGTGACTGAGAACAAGAGAGGGTACATCTCTTGTGGATCAGTTCTAATGGAGGGTACATCGACTAGGTTGTTAAAAGAGAATAAGGGAGGGTACATCCCTTGTGGATCTTTGCTTGTAAAGGACTTTACAAGGTTGAAAAGAAATCTCAAGGACTGCAGGTCGCTTGGGGACTGGATGTAGGCACGGGTTATTGCCAGACAAGTATAAAACTCTTATGTTTGTCTTCTTCTTCCCTACACTCTTTAATTTCCCCTGTGCATTTTAATTATCGCTTTTACTTTTGGTTAAGTTTCTATTTATGTTATTTACTTTCTTAACATTATAATAAAAGCCTAAGAAGGGTAGATTTTTAATTAGTAAATGTTTGTTAATAATTAAGTCAACCCCCTTTAATAATTATTCCGAGGCCACTTGATCCAACAAGTGGTATCAGAGCAGGTATCTTGTAGAAAGTTTAACCACTTCAAGTGAACATGTTACATACGACGACAACAATATCAGTAAAATCTCAAAAGAGGTAACATCTAAGCCATCTCTATGAATTAAGGTATTATTAGTATTTTTAGTTATGTTATTTTTGTGGCTAATAGAAAATAATTGTTGAAATAGTTTGATTGTGTTTACAATGTTTAATTAACTATATTTAGTTTTAATTTTGAATATGTACGATTAATTGAATTTTGTTTGAATTGATTAATGCTTGAATTGCTTATGTTTTGTTTCTAAGATGATTAGATTCTGTTAAAAAATAAAAAAATGTTTTGACATGTTAGAATAATTGAATTAAGTAAATAATTACCATGATATGTGTTGATGATTGTTATTTGATACTTAAAATTTAGTGTTTAATTAATCAGTTACAGTAGAATAGACTTAGTTCTATAAATTAAAGATAAGTCCAAAATTATTTCATTATGTTAAAATTTATTATAATTAATTAACTATATTTAGTTTAAATAATTTGAACATACATGATTGATTTTTTGTCTTTGGTAATTGTGTCCAACTAGTTGAAAGTTTGAAAATTAAAATTTGGAAGTTGAAAGTTGAAAATAGAAGTTGGAAGTTGAAAATGGAAGTTACTGGAAGTTGAAAGTTGGAAGTGGAAGTTATTTGAAGTTGGAAGTTGAAATTTGAAATTTAAAAATTTGAAATTTGAAATTTGAAATTGAAATTTAAAAATTTGAAATTTGATTTTTTTTTGAAATAGAAATTATTGTGCATAGTTAGTTGATTGTTAATTAAATTTAATTAATTTGAAATGTTTGATGATTGATTGTGTTTGAAGGTTATTATGATTTTTTTATTATATTTAATGTAGAAGCAAACTTCATTGCTTCATGATGATGAATCAAGATTGATTTATGATGATGAATCAAGATTGATTCAAGGTGTTTTGATGATAACAAAGATGAGGACAAAAAGCCCATGAGAATGATTTCAAGATTGAGTCAAGAACTATTCAATAATCAAGAGAAAGATTCAAGAGAAAGTTTCATCAAGAAGATTCAAGATTCAAGATTCAAGAATAATCAAGATCAAGATTCAAGAATCAAGAGAAGACTTAATCAAGATAAGTATTAAAAAGTTTTTCAAAACATTGAGTAGCACAAGAAGTTTTCACAAACTCATTACCAAAGAGTTTTACTCTCTAGTAATTGATTACCAGATTATAGTAATCGATTACCAGTGTTTTTAAAAATGTTAAAATTTTTAAAATTCAAAATGAAGAGTCACATCTATTGATGTGTAATCGATTACACCTTTATGGTAATCGATTACCAGTGACTGTTTTCAAAATATTCATTTCCAAAAGTCACATTTCATCAAGTGACTTGTTTCAAAAGTCATATCTTTTTAAGTGATAAGTTTTAAAGGAATTGCCAAGAGTTACAAGTTTTGACTTGAGTCATCAAGAAACTATAAATATGTGACCTTGGCATGAAACAAAAATTCAATTAATTCATATCCATCATCTCTTTCAATCATTCTATCTTTCAATCTATCTTTCAACATCTTCTTTCATTTCTTTCAGAACTTTCTTATTTCATCTTCTCTTCATCTTTCTAAAAGTTTTTGTTCAAAACTTTCTCTTCCAAGAAAAGTTCTTTGTTCAAAAACTTGTGCTATTCATCTTTTTAATTCCCTTCTCCCTTTGCCAAAAAAGAATTCGCCAAGGACTAACCATTTGAATTCTTTTTGTGTCTCTCTTCTCCCTTTTCCAAAAGAACGAAGGACTAACCGCCTGAATTCTTTTGTGTCTCCCTTCTTCCTTGTCAAAGAATTCAAAATGACACAGTCTGAGAATTCTTTTGATTCTTCCCTTTCGCATAAACAAAAGATTTCAAAGGACTAACCGCCTGAGAACTTTATCTTAACACATTGGAGGGTACATCCTTTGTGGTACAAGTAGAGGGTACATCTACTTGGGTTGTTGTAACTGAGAACATGAGAGGGTACATCTCTTGTGGATCAGTTCTAGTGGAGGGTATATCCACTAGGTTGTTCAAAGAGAACAAAGGAGGGTACATCCCTTGTGGATCTTTGCTTGTAAAAGGATTTTTACAAGGTTGAAAAGAAATCTCAAGGACCGCAGGTCGCTTGGGAACTAGATGTAGGCACGGGTTGGTTCCGAACCAGTATAAAACTCTTGTGTTTGTTTTCTTCTTCCCTACTCTTTTAATCTCCGCTGTGCACTTTAATTATTGCTTTAACTTTTGATAATATTAAGAAGGATAGATTTTTAATTAGTAAATGTTCGTTAATAATTAATTCAACCCCCCCTTCTTAATTATTCCGAAGCGACTTGATCCAACATTTAAAAGTTATGTTGATTAAGATAGTGAATATGTATTTTTTATAGGTGCAAAATATTTTGTTTTAATGTCTTTCTGTTATGTGTTTAAACTTGAGTATCGTGTTTACTTACTTGGAACTTAGTGAATTATGTTTTGAAACTTTATTAGTACTTTATTTTCTAAAATTTTAAAACTTGTTAGTTTCTTTATGTGTTATGATTCTACTTGGTTACTTTTGATGACTTATGACTTATTTGATGCACATGTTTTTATTATGATTTGTGGATGATTTATTATCTTGTTTGATTTTTATAAGTTTTTTCTCTCTTGTATGAATACATTTATTGTATGTTTATCCATTTATGTATGATTTGGCATGATTCGATTTTTGTCAAAATTATATTGATATGCTAAAATAATTGAGATAAGTAATGAGTTACTGTAACACCCTGATACATATATATCTATATATTATTAGTAATTATGTTTGATGTTTGATTATTTGTTGTGTTATTTTTACCCATAATTATTTTCAAGGAGGTTAATTTAGTTAATAGAAGGGTGTGGGTAGATAAGGATCTAGCTTCTCAAAGAAGCCTCTTGAGAAAGCTTCTCAAAGAAGCCTCTTAATGAAGCTTCTTGAGGAAGCTACATGAAGCTGCCTCGGTAAAAACGCTGCCCAGCCTTCGTTAGCCGTTGGAGCTTCTCGAAATTTGGTTTGCAGCTTCACAAGACACGTGTCCACGATCAGACCGTTGGGATCTTTGAGAAAATGTCTGGAGTTTTCTCGAAGCTTCCGTTCCCGAGAGCATTTCTTATTTAAGCACTTCAGCCTTTGCTTTCGTGTAGCTTAGGAAAAACACAATTTCTTCTTCTTTCTTTCTTCCAAATCCATTTCTAACATCCCAAGCACTTTCTCCATCACCCACAGCCACCATTAGCCACCACAAACCATCGTTGTTCTCCAAACCCCACACCGAGAGGAACCCTTCAACCGAAGCGGAATCTGATGCAATTCTATCCCGCAAGGGCATTGGGTAGAAGACTCCAAGTAGATTGGGCTAGAGATCCAAGGGAAGGCCCTAGGGTTCTCATGAGCCTTAGGGTAGCTTTCGAGCCCATGGGCTAAGTATGAACCCACTTATCTTTGTAAATATTAGAATAGGTTTTTCCTTCGTTTAGGCCTTGTATTTTGGCCATTCTAGTAGTATAGGGTTTTAGCCGTGTATTTCGGGGCATTTTGAGTAGTCTTTGTAGTAAGGACTTTTTTTGGTATTTTCATGTTTTTTTGTCAAGGGGGTGAGCTTAGCTATTATAGGGGGGGTGTAGCTAAGTTCTAGCTTCTCATCTCAAGGAGGTGAGCTTAGTTATGAGAGGGGTGTGTGTAGCTAAGCTCTAGCTTCTCAAGGAAGTTTTCTCAAAGAAGCTTCTCAAGGAAGCTACCTAGTCTATAAATAGAAGCATGTGTAACACTTGTTGTAACTTTGATGAATGAGAGTCTTGTGAGACATACTTCAAAGTTCCACTTCTCTCGCTCTTTTATTCCTTCAATTTCGTGCTCCCCCCTCTCTCTTTCTCTCCCTCTTTCTTTTTCTCCATTGAAGCATCCTCTCCAAGCTTCTTATCCAAGGCTCATCTTGGTGGTGAAGCTCCTTTTTCCATGGCTTATTCCCTAGTGGATGGTGCCTCCTCTCAGCTCTTGTCCTTTGTCTTCCACTGCATCTCCATGGTGGAAAATCACCATTAAAGGACCTCATTGAAGCTCAAAGATCCAGCCTCCATAGAAGACCCACAAGCAAGCTCCCATCAAGTGGTAATCAGAGCACAAGAGCTTCATGTAGGTGCTCCTTAAACCTCCATTAATTTTTTTTCTTTACCTTCTCTTCCATTGTTGTTTCTTCATTTTTCTCCATGTATCTCCTCACATGTCTTGTTCTAAATTTTGTTAACATGATTCTTTAGAGTTTCCACCAATTAAACATGCTATAAAAACTAGATTTGATTTTCTATGGTTCAAATTTCTTGTTCTTGAACCATGAATTGTGTTGAGTTTAGGTTCCTTTGAGTTTTGTCTTGTTATTTTTTGCGGCTGAAACCTAAACCATAAAATTCTTACAAAAATATTAAAGTTGAAGAAAACCTCAAAAATCTAGAGTGACTTGTTCACCTATTGTAGTTTTGTCATAGAAGTCATGTCTAGTCAGGAAACTTGTCACATAAGATTTCTTATGTTGTGCTGAATTTTATTTTCTTGTTTCTTTGTCTAACTCATTTGTTCATGAGTGTATGAAATTCTTTTAGCCTATTATTTGATTTGAGTCAAATCTTTCATGTTAATTAGTCCTTAACATGTTCATGCAACATTCTTAGAGAGTCTTTGATTGTGAACCTTTTCTTGAACTTTTAGGTTTCCTTATGATTGTGTCTATTGTGAATTTGAGTTTTGGTGATTGAATTGCTGGCTGAAATGTTGATCCTAAGTGAATATTGAACTCCTAAAACTGTGGTAAACAATCCTAGTGAGTTCAACATACATAGGAAGGTTGAAAGTAAGCCCAAGGCAATCAATATACCATGCTTAAAGAAACAAATCGCTCGCGCTGGCAGCTTGGACATACAAACTTGTAAAAATTACTGAGAATTGGTTACTTCGAATTTTGAGCTGAAATTTTTACTGAATTTTCTATACATCTGGGAAAAAGTTATAATAAAAGAAAAAAGTGATTTGGATAAAAGGAAAAAATACGAAAAATCACACAAGTTGGCAGGAAAATCAGTATCCAGAAAAAAAAAGGTGAAAGGGAAGTGTGCTTGTTGTTTTGGCTCAAAATTTATTCTATAATTGGAAATTGCAATTGACAATTAGTGTGGAGACAAGTGCCCAAGCTAGAGGTTTGTTGAGTCTTTTTTTCAGTTTTTTTTACTCTACTCTAGAGCCATTCTAAGTTTCTCTTTGAGTCCTAGCTTGCTTCTATGTCCTTTTCATTGCTTTAATTGTTGAATAATCCTTGAAAAATTGTCATGTTAAAACTCCATTGGTTTAGCTTTCATTTCATTTTTTTTGGTCTTTGGTTATTGCTTGTCTCTTTGTTTCCTTGTTTGTGGGTTGCCATATAGGGAATTGGAAGGAGGATTGGTGCCATCCCTTGAAGAATTTGAGTCCAGAAGCAAGTGGCCAACCACCTTAAGAGCTATTGGACTAAGAAGCACTTCAAATAGAGTGAATCACCAAAGAGAGAAGAACCACCAAAATTGAGGACCGTTTTGTAATTTTGTAATTTGCAATTTACTTACCTTCATTGCTTTCAAGTTTTGTAACAAAAAGGCCTTTCATTGGAAGTGTGTTGGGAGCCTCCAATAGGTTACCAAACTTCCATTTGTGTGTAATAATTTTAGGCAATTTTTCCTTAGGATAGTTAGTGTTTTGTTGGGAACCTTGAATGTGGTCATCCAAACACTCTTAGGATTTGCCTAGTTTACATTTCTTGCTTACTTTCATAGCTTATTTCCTTTACCTTCCATTGTCAAACTGCCTAGATAGCTTTCCTTTTACCAATTAGTTTTTTACCTTATCTTTCACACCTCTTTTAGTGTTTATTTGGCTAGTTTCAACCGTAGTTTCTTTTACCTTTTGTTTTCAAACCTCCAACAAGAAAAAACCACAAGTTAGGAACCAACATGAGTGTTAGTGCTTAGCTCTACGGAGTTTTAATAGATTGGCTAAGATTTTGTTAAAACATAAGCACTTAGACAATGAAGGAAAGCTGGAGTTGCTGCACATGATGTCCAACGATATGTCAAGGAATAAGATCGGGCTGCACAATGCACAAGGCAAGATAAAATGTCAAATGAAGAATTGAAGTTGCAGGATCCACGATGTCGGATACAATGTCCTGACATCCTGCCCGAAAATACTGGAGTTGCTGCACAATGCATAAGTCAAGATAAAATGTCAAATGAAGCATTGAAGCTGCAGGATCCACGATGTCGGATACGATGTCCTGACATCTTGCCCGAAAATACTGGACACATAAATCTGTTATATCTCTAACAGATTATTGTGCAGTTAGCAAAAGATTAGATGATCTATCTTTAGGAACGAATTAAAAGATAATTAAAGTTCGAATTTCAAAGTAGAAGAGTTCGTTCAGGGATTAAAGATTAAAGATAAAAACTAAAAGATCAAACTGTATCTTTTAGTTCTTTAAGTGCAGATTTTCAGGAAGAATGATAGATCTCATCCAGCACAAGATGTTGCAGCCCAGAAACGCACACTGCTATATAAACATGGAGGCTGCACGAGTTCTGCACCAAGTCCGGGATTGAAGAGTTATTTTGTGAGTTTTGGGACTTGAGTGTTTTGTGAGCCACCTTGATGTTATCCTAACATCAAGTGTTAGACCTGAGTGTGTAGAGTTGATCTCTAGTGTGTAGAGTTGATCTCTTGTGTGTAGAGTTGATCTCTAGTGTGTAGGGTTGATCCCTTTTGTTCAGAGTTGATCTCTGGTGTGTCTTTGATTTATTTGTAAACACGGGAGTGTGGTTGAGAGGGAGTGAGCGGGGTTCTCATATCTAAGAGTGGCTCTTAGGTAGAGATTGCACGGGTAGTGGTTAGGTGAGAAGGTTGTAAACAGTGGCTGTTAGACCTTGAACTAACACTATTTTAGTGGATTTCCTCCCTGGCTTGGTAGCCCCCAGATGTAGGTGAGGTTGCACCGAACTGGGTTAACAATTCTCTTGTGTTATTTACTTGTTTAATCTGTTCATACAGTCAAAGACAATCTGCATGTTCTGAAGCGTGATGTCGTGACATCCTGTACGACATCTGTCCCCAGTATCAGAATTTCAATGAGTCATCATTCATCTAGTGTTAATGGCAAGGGTACTAGTCATAAAGACCCTTTATCTAGAATCTTAGATGAGTTTAGTTCCCTCAAGTTATGGAAAGAAAAACAAGAGAGAAAAGAAAAAGGAAAAAAAAGAGTGGAAGAAATAAGTCAAGATGAAAGAAAGAAAATAAGAGAGGAAGAAAGAAGAAAAATAATGAAAGAAATGAAAAGAGAAAAACATGCCTCCTATAGTAGTCATAACTCTTGCAAAAGCCTAAGTGAAGAACTTCGTGACTATTACGAAGGAAGGCATAGGTAACATCTTAGACCTGACTCCCATAGAAGAGAAAAGGAAAGAAAGCCTCAAGAGGCTAACATTAAACTCTCATACTTCCATGAGAAGGACAATGTAGAGGCTAACTTAGATTGGGAAATAAGGGTAGAGCAACAACTTAAAAAGAAGTCTACTTCAAAATCTTATGGCTCTCACTCTTATCCAAAGAAAGACCAAGGTCAAGGCATCTTAGGGGTTACACCTTCTAAGCCCAAAGATGATAAGGGGAAGACAATAGAAAAGCAAGCCCCTAAGGCTAGTATGCAAGAGAAAACTAGCTCTATAAAGTGCTTTAAATGTCTTGGAAGAGGACACATTAATTCTCAATGCCCCACCACAAAAACCATTATTATGAGGGACCAAGACATTTATAGTAGCCAAGATGAGGCTACTACTTCACCTTCCTCTAGTGAAAGTGAAAAAGCAAAAGGGGAAGAATCTAGTGAAGAAATCTACCCCCAAGAAGAAGGACAACTATTAGTGGTTAAAGAGAAGTGTAAGGAGGTCAGTGTCTCCTCCAAGAGTTTAGCTAAGAAGGAAACTCATTTTACAATAAAGACAAACATTAAAGAAACTTTTCCTCTTAGACAACCTCCACATTTTCTCTTTTGTAAAAAGGCACTTGCTAGCATTGCCACACCTCTTGGGCTTGAGTTTATTCCTCAAGTAAAGAAGTTGTTGGATGAGGGTTTGGTTCGCAAGAGCTTAAATCCTTGTGCTTTGTTGGTGCCCAAAATAGGTATTATTAGGTACCAAGTCCCTAAAATAGGTGGTATGATGAATGTTTTGAGTGGTGCAACCCTCTTTTGTAAAATCACTCGTACACCTAACATCTTCATGTTGTGTGTACATAGGGACCCATTAGGTAGGTTTGTTCTTATTTTTAGTTTCAATACAAACTTAGGTACTCGTATGGGACACCTTAGGTTTGTCATACTTTTTGGTAGGAATAATCAATATGAAAATACAGAAAAAGGTATGTTTTATTGCGTTACTTTTCTTAATTTTTCAAATAGTGATTAAGGGGTTCCCATGAACCCTAAGAGAATAAAGGTCATTCCTGAGTGGCCCACTCCACCAAGTATAAGAAAAATTTGGGGCTTCCATGACTTAACAAACTTTTACAAAAGGTTTGTCCCATATTTTTCTATGCTTGTAGCACCACTCATTGAGTTGATGAGAAACGATGTTCCTTCATGGGAAGATGCCCAGGAAATGGGTTTTCAGACCTTACCTTACTTCAACATACCAAACACCACTAATACATATGTTTTTGTTCTTTTTACAGGTGTTGAGGGAAGGAGCCCAGAGTATGAAGAACCTCGGGATTTGAGGTCAAATCCTTTCCAAGGTGGAGGGAATGATGCAATTCTATTCCGCAAGGGCATTGGGTAGAAGACTGCAATTAGATTGGGCTAGAGATCCAAGGGAAGGCCCTAGGGTTCTCATGAGCCTTAGGGTAGATTTCGAACCCATGGGCTAAGTATGAGCCCGCTTATCTTTGTAAATATTAGAATAGGTTTTTCCTTCGTCTAGGCCTTGTATTTTGGCCATTCTAGTAGTATAGGGTTTTAGCCTTGTATTTCAGGGCATTTTGAGTAGTCTTTGTAGTAAGGACTTTTTTTTTGTATTTTCATGTTTTTTTGTCAAGGGGGTGAGCTTAGCTATTATAGGGGGTGTGTAGCTAAGTTCTAGCTTCTCATCTCAAGGAGGTGAGCTTAGCTATTAGAGAGGTATATGTAGCTAAGCTCTAGCTTCTTTAGGAATCTTCTTAAGGAAGCTTCTCAAGGAGGTGAGCTTAGTTATGAGAGGGGTGTGTGTAGCTAAGCTCTAGCTTCGCAAGGAAGTTTTCTCAAAGAAGCTTCTCAAGGAAGTTTTCTCAAGAAAGCTTCTCAAGGAAGCTACCTAGTCTATAAATAGAAGCATGTGTAACACTTGTTGTAACTTTGATGAATGAGAGTCTTGTGAGACATACTTCAAAGTTCCACTGCTCTCCCTCTTTTATTCCTTCAATTTCGTGCTCCCCCCTTTCTCTTTCTCTCCCTCTTTCTTTTTCTCCATTGAAGCATCCTCTCCAACCTTCTTATCCAAGGCTCATCTTGGTGGTGAAGCTCCTTTTTCCATGGCTTATTCCCTAGTGGATGGTGCCTCCTCTCAGCTCTTCTCCTTTGTCTTCCGCTGCATCTCCATGGTGGAAAATCACCATTAAAGGACCTCATTGAAGCTCAAAGATCCAGCCTCCATAGAAGCCCCACAAGCAATCTTCCATCAGAATCTTCCAACTTGGCTTGCGGTTTCGGTAGAGAACGAAACCCTAATCTAACCTTTCATTTTCTTTCGAGGTAACCATGGTTCTACGCTTGTTTCTTTTTAGTTTCATCTTGTCTTTGCATCTTTTCTGACATTGGAACCGCCATTGCATGTCTTATGCTTCCTTTGAAAAACCTTAGAGAAAGAGACTTTGTAAACGTTATTCTTTCATGAAATGCATGTTATTTTCGTAACCTACACTGAACCCCGGTCACATTGGCATGGTCGGAATTTCCAAATGATGTTCCTTTGTAAAACCCGAAATGCTCTCAAATCTTTTATGTAGTGATGTGGGTGTTTGACCCAAAGCACTGTTACTAGCTTTGTTTTCTGAAATCCATACTAAGTCTCCTTCGTTTTGGCATGGTAGAGGCTTGCATGGAATCGACGAGCAAGGATGAAAAAGAATCTTCAAGTGACGCGACGAGGAATCCGCGGGGTAGCTCACGATAGGTAAGGGGAGTCTATTATAAAATTTACCGTTTTAACACCATAGTTATGGTCAGGGAACCTAGCTATAAGGACATCTGCCTGTCCCTGTTGAATGCTGATTTTTCTTCATAGAAAATTACGTTTTGACTAATGGGATGCGATATATATATATATATATATATATATATATATATATATATATATATATGTGTGTGTGTGTGTGTGTGTGCGAAATGCGATTTGGTGTTGATGTCGCTATTAAGGATTTTAATTGATATGTGATGATAATGATAATTATGGTGATATTGATTTGAGATGACGTTGTTAATAAAGACCATGTCAACATGAATTAATATTAATGATGAATATGTGAATATGAAATGAGGTTGTTGTTGTTGTTGATAACGTCATTGAGATGAGATGATATTTATGTTGTGAATGACATGGAAATGGAATGTTGATTGATGTTGGAAATGCATTGGCATGTGCATGTTGTGTATCTTCGTGGGGGCACTGTGCACTGACCTTCCAGGGTCTTTGGCACTAGCTTTTGGCCACGTTCATACGTTTGATGTTGTGTATGTTCATGGGGGGCACTGTGCACTGACCTTCCAGGGTCTTTGGCACTAGCTTTTGGCCACGATCATACGTCGTATGGAGTATATGCCATGGGGGGTAGAGTGCACTGACCTTGTCGGATGGCTCAGACGTGGGTAACTAGCATGGTTAGAGAATCTAAGCATTTATGAGGGGATGCTTAGGCGCTTTAATTGGTCCATGGTCTTTGGCACTTACTTTTGACCGTGACCATAGCTCATACGACACAGGAAATAGAGTAACTGTGGCCAAGTGTACTTTGTATTAGGGGGCTGTCACCTGGTAGGGAACACCTTTGGGCTCCCAGGCTGATCACCTATGGGAAGGGGGCTGTTACGTGCACAACCGGGTGGTCTCGACAAACTCAGCACAGTTCCCTAAGTGAGAGTGTCGTGTGGACACGCTTAGGCTATTTCTTGAGATTTGGTTGTTGTTGGTACGTACCACATTGCATCTGAGTGTTGAGTCAGGTGCATGCATCATTATGTGCAGTCTTGATTGGGTCCATGGATGGATGATGAGTAATTGTTTGATGTGGATGATCAATATTTGTTGGATATGAGTGTTGAATAATGATTGTTGTGTATGCTCATCATGTTTTCCTATATTCCTTGCTAATTATGGTTATTTGGAATTGGTATTGGTTCTTTTTATAATGAACTCACCCTTGCAATTTTGTATTGTGTGGTTGATACCTGTGATGATCACAAACCTTGTTCATGGGAGCAGAATGACAGTGGCAGGGTGCAGGGAGTAAGATTCTGGTGAGGAGCCGCCGAACCGACGTGATGACGTTGGCGTTATTTTGGGAGAAAGTTGTGTTTTGTAATCAACTCCTCCGTAGTTGGTTTTTAAGTTTTATTTTGTTGAGTTAAAGATGTAAAACTAGGATTTTAATTATATCTATGAACAGATTTAATTTTCGTTATGTGTATGACGTGTACCGAATTATTGTTTCTATGTAATTATGCATATTCACTTAAGTAATGGCGTGTTGTTGGATGAATTTATGTTGTGACAAAATCACTTCTATTTTCATAATAAAAATTTAAGGAAGTTTTTTTTATAAAAAAAATTGAAATCATCGAATATTAGAGTGTGGATACCATAGCGACGAGGCGGGTCGTTACAGTTACCATGTATGTGTTCATAACTAATTTTTGTTACTTAGAATTAAGTTTTGATTCTCTGATAATAGATTTAGATTATAATTATATTTTGTTTTTAAGCCTTGTATTTGGCTATGTTTTTATGACATTTGATTACTTAGTATTTCTTTTAATACTTGCTTAGTATGACTGAACATGATGATTATATTGACTTGCTCTTGGTTGTTTATGATTATGTGTTTTAAACTTGATTACTTTAATGATATATGACTAGTGGTATGTACTTACATTTGGTATTGTGTTTTATGTATATTTTAATTATTCATATATGTTTTATTTGAATATTGTGGATGACTTTCTAGTTTATTTGATGTTATGAATGAAGTATTGTCTTTCTAAGCTTGCTGTATGGTTAAGTTATTATCTTGTTCGATTGTTCTAAGTTTTCTATTTTCTTGTATGATTATTCATTTATGTATGTTTTATATTACTTACGCACTTTGGCTTTTTGATGTTGCCAAAGGGGGAGAGAAAAATGGGTATTTTAAGAAATCAAGATGTTATATTTTTCAAGACTTAAAATTAAGCATAAATTCAAAAACAAAGGGGGAGAATATGGAGAATTAAGTGAGTGATCGAATAGGAAAAATAATGTGTATGTGTTTCTTGATTTCAGGGTTGTCATCATAAAAAAAGGGGTGATTGTGGAAGCAATGCCTTTCAAGGTTATTTTGATGATGCCAAAGAATCAAGAGTTAAGCAAAGTTTCAAGATTCAAGATTCAAGAATCAAGTTTCAAGAATCAAGAATCAAGAATAATCAAAATCAAGATTCAAGAATCAAGAAAAGACTCAATCAAGATAAGTATTAAAAAGTTTTTCAAAACAATGAGTAGCACATGAGGTTTTCACAAAAACTTTTACCAAGGAGTTTTACTCTCTGGTAATCGATTACCAGTAGCCAGCATTGTTTTTCAAACTGATTTACAAAGCTGTAATCGATTACCATAATCATGTAATCAATTATCAGTGTTTTAAAACGTTAAGATTTTCAAAATTCAAAATGAAGAGTTACATCTGTTGATGTGTAATCGATTACACCTTAATGGTAATCGATTACCAGTGACTGTTTTTGAAAAATTCGTTTCCAAAAGTCACAATTCTTCAAGTGACTTGTTTCTAAAGATTCTTTCAAAAGTCACAACTTTTTTAAGTGACTAGTTTTAAAAGAAATTTCCAAGAGTCACAAACTTTGACTTGAGTCATCAAAAGATTATAAATATGTGACCATGGCATGAATTTGATAATGATCCATCATTTTCTTTCAATCATTCTATCTTTCAATCTATCATTCAACATCTTCTTTCATTTCTTTCAACAGAACTTTCTGGTTTCATTTCTCTTCATCTTTCTAAAAGTTTTTGTTCAAAACTTTTTCTTTCAAGAAAAGTTCTTTGATCAAAAACTTGTGCTATTCATCTTTTTCATTCTCTTCTCCCTTTGCCAAAAAGAATTTTCCAAGGACTAACCGCCTGAATTCTTTTTGTGTCTCTTCTCCCTTTTCCAAAAGAAAGAAGGACTAACCGCCTGAATTCTTTTGTGTCTCTCTTCTCCCTTTGCCAAAGATAATTTGACAAGGACTAACCGCCTGAATTCTTTTTGTGTCTCTCTACTCCCTTTTCCAAAACAATGAAGGACTTACCGCCTGAATTCTTTTGTGTCTCCCTTCTCCCTTGTCAAAGAATTCAAAACGACACAGTCTGAGAATTCTTTTGATTCTTCCCTTTCCCTAATACAAAAGATTTCAAAGGACTAACTGCCTAAGATATCTTTTGTATCCCCTTCACAAAGTTTCGAAGGACTAACCGCCTGAGAACTTTGTCTTAACACATTGGAGGGTACATCCTCTATGGTACAAGTAGAGGGTACATCTACTTGGGTTGTTGTGTCTGAGAACAAGAGAGGGTACATCTCTTGTGGATCAGTTCTAGTGGAGGGTACATCCACCATGTTGTTCAAAGAGAACAAGGGAGGGTACATCCCTTGTGGATCTTTGCTTGTAAAGGACTTTACAAGGTTGAAAAGAAATCTCAAGGACCGCAGGTCGCTTGGGGACTGGATGTAGGCACGGGTTGTTGTCGAACCAGTATAAAACTCTTATGTTTGTCTTCTTCTTCCCTACACTCTTTAATTTTCGTTGTGCACTTTAATTATCTCTTTTACTTTTGGTTAAGTTTCTATTTCTGTTATTTACTTTCTTAACATTATAATAAAAGCCTAAGAAGGGTAGATTTTTAATTAGTAAAGGTTCGTTAATAATTAATTCAACCCCCCTTCTTATTTATTTTGAGGCCACTTGATCCAACAACAAGGAGATTGTTGTTCCAACAACAACAAAATGAAGAAAATATGAGGGTAGAACTCGAAACAACCGACGAAGTCTAAGACATGCTCAGGATCATAGAAGAAGCCACCAAACTCTAAGCAGGGAGGAGATACAATACGAAGGTTCAACCATGAGCCTTTCAACCCGGTGACCTCATGTGGCGAGTCCGAGGTGAAGCCAATAAAGATCCCTGAGCAAGAAAGCTTGGTCCCAACTGGGAAGGTCCATTCATGGTCATAGCAAGCCTAGACAATGGAGCAAATAGACTACAAGAATTGGATGGCAAAGCAATTCCAAGAACATGGAATGCCACCCAATTGAAGTTTTACTTCAGTTGATCTAATGCAAATCCAAATGTTGTACTCTTTTTCCTACTCAAGCCTTTTGTCCCAAAATGAGAAAAATTAGGGTTTTGGCTTGAGAGGTTTTAACGAGGCACATCTGGGATAACAAAGGGAATTTGTACTCAATCAAATACATTAAATAAAAATTTTACATCCCTTCCCTTTCATAATTTTCTTATCAAGACAGGTACATCCATAGTTGTAGCTCCGACGCTCTTAAAACCCAAGGACTGCCCTTAGTGAGCTCTCCTTTTAGGACTAAGTCTCCAATACGTGCCACCCACGGTGAGTGACATGTATGGAAGAGCACACCACTAAGTCTCTGGTATGTGCCATCCACGGCGAGTGACATGTATGCAAGAGCATGACACTAAGTCTCCAGTACGTGAAATTTGACAAGTAACATGTATGCAAGAGCACCATGCCTCCAGTACATGTCAGTTCACGAGTAACACATATGCAAGAGCACAACATTACATCTCCAGTACGTGACACGTATGCAAGAGCACGATGCCCAAAACCCAGGTCAAACAATTCCCTTGTCGATCCTCCAAAGGGCTCACAAAACCCAAGGTCTGCCCTTGGTGAGTCCTACAGGTTTATGCACCTTGTCTCCAACACGTGCCACTCCATGAAGTGACACGTATGCAAGAACACGACACATGCGCTGCATACACAAGGCTCGTCATACCCAAGATCCACCCTTTGTGAGTCTCATAGGTTCATAAAACCCAAGGCCTATCCTTGGTAAGCCTCAATGCAGCTCTACAAGCTTGTCAAAACCCAGGGAAAACATGCCCCTGGTCCAAGGCTCGCTAAACCCAAGGTTCACCCTTGGTGAGCCCTTCTTTGGCTAAGTTCCATATCCACAAGAACTCAAGGTACGCAAGGTCTACCCTCGACAATCTTTTCTATTATTATCTTTTATCTGTGCAGGAATACAAGTCTATAAAAAACCAAGGTCCCTCCTTGGTACCAAAAACCCAAGGTCTACCCTTGGTATGCACGCCTACAAAACCCAAGGCACCCCGTTGGTCTGCTCATTCGCAGCAACTACAACGGCCAAAGTCCAAGGTCTAGGCTCCATGAGTCAAGACGACCTACCCCTAAACTGGCTGGCAAGGGCTTCAACCAAGTGCAGTCCAAACTAACTCCTCACAAGCATCAAAGAAGAAGCTCCGCAAAGCACAAGGAAGCCCCACCAGAGGGGTGACTAGACCTTTAATTAGGTTGAAATCAAACCTAAGATGATTTCATCTACTTCTTTACTTCACACTTGACCACCAAAGTCTTGCCTCCAAATCAACAAGGTCTTACTTCCTACGCCGTCAAAGATTTCACATTCATCATGGTGGCTCAATCATATTACCACAAGTAACAGAGCATTGCATATACAAAGGCAAACACACAAGGCATACATAACATACACACAGGGCAGAATTCGTCAACAAAGGAAAACCATGCACATTGAAGAAAAATAACAATTGTCATAATTACAAGGCCTGTGTGGCCAAAATTCAACCAATAAGAAAAGAAGAAAATAAACATAAGGTAGCCTAAACTTGAGCATCATCGCCTCGCTCCTCAGCACCTGCTCCTCATCAGTTGTCTCCTCCGTCGCAAAAATTTCTTCTTTGTCAAGCATAACATCGTCCTTCACATCCTTGAAAGGATCAAAAAGACCTAAGTTAAGGTCCTTGGCGAAGAACACAGCCTTCTTGAGGGCCTTTTGAAACCCCTTTTTTCATGCTTCTCCACATCCTCCTTCTTATACATCGTCAACTCCTCTTCAAGCTCCTTGTTGTCCTCCCTCTCCTCAACCACCTGTAGCTCAGACTCTTCCAACCCGAACACTGACTCTTTTAGTCGGGCCTCCAAATTAGCAACCACCTTGGCAAGCTTGTCCTTCTCTGCCACAATGCCTTCCACCTAGCCAGCCAAGCCTTTTTTCTCTTCCTGCAAACCTTTACAGCGTGCGAACAGTTCATCACTGTCCAACCATGTGCTCAGCAACTTGGCCAAGACATTGCCAACCTTGGAAGATAGTTGGTGGTTTGAACTTATAGCTTCAGCGAAGGTGATGGTGGTGTTAGCTACCTTAAGGCACTCTTGTCTCCAAACCATGCGAGCAGTAGCCCTCCATTTAGCAACCTTCGTCTCCAAGGATGACCACTTGTGCAAAGCCTCCTGGTGCCGCTGCCCATTCTTTTCCAAAATTGCCAAACTTCTGAACAAGAAGACTTTGGCGGAGTATGTGGCATTATGCACCCTAGCTGACCTCATGAGATTTCTTTCAAAGGCTGACACAAAGTTAGCCGCGGTCTTCTACTCTGATTTTTAATTCGCACCCCACAGTGAATCAACATCACTGGAAGTGTACAAGTGGTCTAAAAAGACATGGGGACGAGAAGATAAGGAAGGTGATGCCACCGCCAACATAGTAGAGGGTGGAACAGAGGGAGCCAAAAAATGAGGAGGCAACATCACAGGAGCACTAGTGGTCGCCACATCGTCACTCAACAAGGGTGTGGTAACGGTGGATGTAGACGCTGCAACAAAACTAACTGAAGTAGCCAACGCATCAACTCCAACAACAGGAGTAACCTCCCAAACTGGTACGACAGGAGGACATGGAGGAGCAAGAGTAGCAGCAACAGTAGTAGCAAGAGCAGGAGCCTCGACGACCGATGGAGCCGGAGGTAGATCTTGCAAACTAGAAGGGGGACCCATACCAGGTGTCATCTCTACAGCTTGCCTCAGGGCACGAAGGCCCATAGGGGCCCTCAACTTTTTGCAGCCAAACGGCCCAACACCATTATCTTGTTTCCTCTTTGCCAAAATAGAGGAAGGGGCACTAGGATAACCCCAACAACAAGGCTAACCTCACCAGCAGGTTGACCCCTTTCTCCAACAGCAGGGGCGACAATGGGCGATGACAGAGTTCAACCTATGGGTCGGACCTGCTTTACAAAGGTCCTCCAAGCGAAGTTGCCTATAATTCCTGCAAAACAAGCGACAACAACACAAGAAAATGTTGGTTCTGGCCAACACTGACCTCAGATATATACCGTCCAAGGTAGCGAAAGGATCACACGTCGAGGAAAGAGACAAAATGGCTTGCAAGTCCAACGAGGTCAGTAGCTATTCCAAAATAGCTTTGTCAACCCCCTCTACAAGGGTCAACAGATCCTCGTCAAATGACTTGAACCTGGTGGGGTCAGACTATCAGTAGAACAGGAAGCTGGGCTCCCTATCCCTATTGAAAATAAGTGGCAAACCATTAGCCACAACATTAGTAGCTAGAACCTTGAAAAGATGATCCTTGAAGCGGTGAAAGACATTTGAGTTGAACTCAAACAGCTTATTGGACACACTATTCAAGGAGACCAAACCAATCTTGCCAGTCAGATTCATCTGGATGAAAAACAGGAAGATTGGCACACTAGGTCGAATGTTGAAGAAGGGGCACAAAATTTCAAAGGCCCTCACCATGGCCCACCTATTCGGGCGGAGTTGGGAAGGGGCCACATTCAAGTGCTAAAGAAGAGCACACAAAAAAGTGGTCAAGGGAAGAACGAGGCCCAATACCACAAACAGAAACCTGTACATGGAAAGGAAAGGCAGATTACCTGATGCCGCCCTTAAGAAAGGGAAGTCATCACTCTTGCAAGCTTGGATGACCATCTTGCAGGCGTCCTCAAGGTTTGTCAGTTTCACCTGGTGTTGCAAAGTAGCGACACTTTCCATAGAAGTGATGGAGGACTTATACTTCAGGACATCATCCCTCACCCACTCATAGCTAGCAAAGGTAGATGATGGCGACCCAACGCTATGGCTACGTCACACGCAAGGTGACACCTTCACATCCCCACTGCTTCTCCTTGTTCCCTTAGAAGCCGAAAAGGAGAGAATCATTGTGACCGAGACAAGCTCGCGGGCCAGGGAAGCAGTGGAAGGTCGCGCCCTCCCACATAGGTGAGTGGTGCCTCCTGTTCGCTTTCTGGCAAGTGTACCGGATCGCACAAGTAGTATAAAACGGTAAGAACCGAGTATCAAACACTCGGGAAACTTGGTTATTTGGTCAGCTATTTCAACAAATAGGTGTCTGGTGTGTAAAGGTAAGTGTGAATATGAACAGGTGTATAAACTATTTGTGCAAAAAGAAAGATAATCAGGCGAGAGAAATGATGTGTAAAAACAAGTAGAGAACACGTTGGTCTTCCTAATAGGTGCCTGATGCTAAAAAGATATTATCTATCTAACAATGCTCATCTGTTCTTATGGTGTCTCCTAAGATACGAAGCCCCGATTCCTCATGATAGTTTAGCCTAATCCTGATCAAGCAACATCCGTAGATTCCTCTTGTAAGACTAAACTCAACCAGGACCACATTAAGACACACATACTCAACTAAATTATCGTACCCCAATTCCTCGTGAAAGCATGACAACTCAGCCCTACACTATCAAGGACTTTAGAGTCAAACCAGTTTCCATTGTTGAATGACCCTAACAAAGCATGCATCTACGTGATCAAGGTAAAGGCATACTGGAATGAAAAGCAGATAGCACATAGAACACACAAAAAATCATTAAATAGATATAAATATATTTACATCAGGTACCTACATGGAAGATCCAACAGAGGATTTAGCTTTCCATACCAGGAAGCCTTCTTAATGACAAAGAGAAGAACAAGATGAAAGATTGCAAAAATACAAGTGGTGAGGATGTCTCCTTCACCTCTAGGATCTCACAATCACTCACAAACTCATCTCAAGCTCTCAAACCGGCTCCTGCTTCAAGCTCTGGTCTCTGCAGATTTCCGCACAGCAAAATCTCTCAAAACTCTCTAGAACTTAGACCTTTCTCTCTCTAGAAACCCTGGGCATGCAAAGCTCTGAATCCCAGTCCAAACTGCCCTCACAAAATCTGATTTCAGGTTTAAATTGGTGGCCTTGTTCGTGCTCGTGCGCTTAGCACACGTATGGACCACTTAGCACACATTAGTGATTTTTGGCTTAGCGCGCCTTTCTCGCTTAGCAGACGAACTGAAGAGGTGCACTTAGAGAGATGAAGCGGTGCGCTTAGCGAACCTGTACAACTCATCTTTTTCTAGAGTCTTCCTCACGCTTAGCCCAGGAGTGTTGCGCTTAGCAGACGCTCGCTAAGCCAGCATATTGGCTTAGTGAGAAGGTGAAAAACAACACTTTCCAAAGCTTGCCCAATTAACCTGAAATTGAGAGAAAATGATTATTAAACACACAAAATGAAAATACTAAGTATTTATTATCTATACTTAATAGAAAATACTTATAACACTACAAAATAACCATAAATTGGGAGAGTTTGATACAACTTATACAAGTTTTATACACAAAAGTTAGTCGTTTTCACTAACTAACAACTCCCCCAAATTTAAAGTTTTGCTTGTCCTTAAGCAAAAAGGGAACAACTCACTTGTCCTCAAGTGACAATGACATGCAGTGACTATGTACAAAGGTGTATGCTACAAAAGTTACAGATTGCATAATAAGAGAATGGAGTAAAATGCCCCCATCACTTGTCTTTCACAAGGTATGCAGTTATCCAAAGAGAAGAATGAAATATAACCTGAACAAATAGATAGAGTTAGGCATAAGACATATATCAAGGAAAATAGCTTAAACCACAGTCCCACGGCTACTGTTTCACTCAAGCATAAGTGTTTAAGCTATTCATTAATAACAACTAGCAAGAGGTCCAATCTTTGAATTTCATCTCATGCGATAAAGTCATAAATGTATAAACAGAATCATAAGGGCTTTCTCAGCCTTGTAGTAAGGCTTGGCTACAAAAATTCATTGGTTTTTCTAGGATTCAAAGGTTTAGATTCTCAGAGAGCACAGATCCCAGACTTATCCCAATGGTCTTTTTAATACACTTAGCTTGCTTACTAGCTTTTTACTTTCATTTTCTTTTGACCTTGTTACATCAACACACTTTATTCTTTTCTTTCACTTTTTTTTTTAACATACAACTTATTTGTTGTGTGTGCTTATGCTTTCTATTTTTCTTTGCATCCCAATTAGTTTCACTCCCCCAAATTTGAGGTAAATTTGCCTTGAACCATATGCTCTCCTAGAATCTAAGCAAGATATTAGGAGATATTTATTTAAGTTCAGGGTTCAAATTTTTGACAATATCATTCAGCTCAAAAAAGGTACAAAGGATATAATTATCATTCAAGGTAAGCTTTTTGGTCAAAAGGCTTGTGTATGTACAATCATGGCCTTCATCATGTTCTAGTTTATACATTTCATTCTAAAATTCAAAGATTCATGCAAAGATTATTACTCACAGCTAGTCGTTCACCCACAGTTTAAGGTCACACTCTCAACGGTTTTGGTTCAAGCTTTTCTTTCACAATTAATCTGTCTACTGACTAACAATTCTAAATGCAAGTTCACATTCTTGTTCTTTCTTTTTCTAACATACACACTTGCTCAAACTCACGAAAAGAACACAAATTCCATCACAATCATGCACTCAATTCAAAATAAAGACATACACCCATATTCATAAGTCAATAAAAGTGCTTCACTGCTATCTCATTAAAAACCAAGTTAAACTGTTCAAAATGCTTTAGGAAGAGCAAACCAACTATCCATAAATAAAACTAACAAAAAGGAATTACTGTAATAAGACCATAATTAAAATAATAATAAATCAAAAAGCAAAAAGTATCATCAGGAATCAGAATTCTTGTGACTAGTCCTAGGTGTCCTGTGTCTTACCATCCTCCTCATCTGTCAACTGAAGCACTGGAGTAGTTGGAGGAGAAGTTTCCACAGCTAGGACTGGTGTAGTTGGGTCCTCTAGTATCTGTAGAAGAGGAGTTGAGGGGTCTGCTGCAGGCTGAGGTGAGGGTAGGTTTACCACTGGTGGAGAAGGCTCTAAAGTAGCCTCAAGGGATCGCTCAGGAGTGGTAGCAGTTACCTGTCTCACCTGTGTCTCCTCTGCCTCTTCTCCTATATCAAATGGCTCTGTGATGGTGGCCTCAGATGACTCATCCTCCATATGCTGAGGTACGTGGGCTGTGGGACACTCATCTTCCCTATGAAGAGAAGGTTGGGTCCCGGGCTAGGCTACCATCTCATTAAACTGGTCTACTGAAGTGATAGAGTCTGGAGGTGCCACCATATGTAAACATTGCAGTAAAATGATCTATCCCTGATGAATGCTCTGAAGCATAGCTTCAAAACGCTGAAAATTTGTATGAACTGGGACAGAAGGGGCTACTGAAGTGGATGCTGGAGTAGGAGCTACAGAAGTAGAAGGAAGCTCAGCTGGCCTTGCCCTCGCCCTCCTAGCCCCTCGGTTAGAGACTGTTAAATCCTTGGGGTTCCAATAGTTCTTCCTGATCAGGTTAATGACCAGGCTCAGGCGCTCAAAAGTAAGGCTGTTAGAGATAACCCATCTGGCCCTACATAATACGGTGATCAGAGCAGGGAACCCGAGTCTAGAGGTGTTAGACTGGGCTATAGAAGTCATCTGGTAAAAAATCAGTGCTCCTATGTTCATATCCAAGTTTGAGACTAGGCCAAAGATCAGCCTAGCTCTGTCCACTATTAGATCAGAGGTATGTGATGTAGGGGCTGATGCAATCCTACCCCCCTAGGGTATTGGATAGAAGACTCCAAGAGGATTGGGCTACTAAAGAAGGCCCTAGGGTTCTCATGAACCTCAGAATAGATTTTTGAGCCCATGAGTCAAGGTTGGATTTGTGACATCCTGGAAATTTCTACCCGGAATTTTTCAAACGATACATTTTGAATAATTATATATATAAGTATTATTCAGTGTATATATATATACTCCTGGTAGAAGTAGGTATATTGGGGGAAAGATACGCGGGTTAGGCTAATTAACGAAGAGAAATCCATAACTGGACAGATATAGATAAATTCTCAATTAATTAGTCTAAAAATTATCGTTTTACGTGCAACTTAAAATTTAAAAAAACCAACCTCTGAACCACGCTCAGGGTTTCATTCTGAGCGTTTTGATATATATATTGCTTACTTTCGAAAACGGACCCCGACGGGTGCAGAGAAACGCGAGGGACTAGAACTAGAGAAATGGCATGCAAACCAAGGCAGGGTTTTTGCATTTCAAAAGCTCAGATTTTTTTCTCTTCTTGTGGCTGAGTATGAGTCACATCAAGAGAAAAAAATGGGCCCTTTTTGTTCCACTCAAAATGGGACAAGTGGCAAGTGCTTTAGAAAATAAAATAATAGAAAAAGGAAATCATTCTTTCTCATAAAAAGCCACGTTCTCTCTCCTCACTCAGCCAAAAAAAAAAATTCATAAGCTTTTCCCTCATTCTCACGTTGCTTTTCTTCTCCCATTCTCATCCACCATTGTTTCCCATTAAAGCTCCAAACTTTGCTCACCATTTCTACTCCAAATTGCAAAAGGAAGCCATTTTCGGAGTCGTGAAGCGCACCTCTACGTTGTGGGACTTCAAATTTCAGGTTTGGGTAGACTTCTTCTCACATGATTTTCGTGGGTATTGGGTTTTTGGGAGATATGATGGGTAGTTCTACTAGGTTTATGCCTTATGGTAGTTATTTGTGAAGGAATTTGTTGAAAGCATGCTAAACTTGTCATGTTTGATGTGAGCCAAATATACCCATTCTGTTTTAGGGTTTTATAATGATGTTTTGTGATGCTTGTGTGCTGAAATCGTTGGTAGAAAACTGGTAGAGATGATGGGGAGAGTTAACCTAGGGTTGAATGTGAGAATGGTAGTGATGTGAGTGGAAAAGTGTGAGGTTTTGAGGGTTTGAAAAGCTAAATTTGGGGTTAGTGGTAATTGAAGGCTAAAGTGAGTTAATCCTAGTTTAAAATGTCATTTAGGACTTGTGGGAAAGCTTGGGCTGAGCAAATGAGGAAAACGAGTGACCAAAGTGAAAGCAAGAGCCATTTCTAGGGTAAATTGGGTGTTGAGGGG
This sequence comes from Glycine max, assembly GCF_000004515.6. Taxonomy (NCBI): domain Eukaryota; kingdom Viridiplantae; phylum Streptophyta; class Magnoliopsida; order Fabales; family Fabaceae; genus Glycine; species Glycine max. The sequence continues at coordinate 24,118,590 of NC_038250.2, forward strand.
TCAAATTTTGATTCGGTGGAGTTTTCGTCGTAAAACCAGTTTGAGCAAGTTTAGATTAATGTTATAGACTTGTTTGAGATGAGAGTTTGCTCCAAAATTACCCCATTCTCATTTTCAATTCTCAAACCTTGAAAATCCACTAAATTGAGGGGTTTTAGACACCTAGATTTTGAATTGCTTTGGTTTGAAGCTTGTCTTTGGTTTAGATATGATTTATACATGATTTAGGACTTTTAGGATCCAATTTGAGCAAAATTGGATGAGGGCAAAAGGGATTTCGAAATCTGCCCAATTTGTGCAGCAAAAAGCTGTCAAATTTTGTGTAGCAGAAATTGGTTCTTGTGCAAAAAATGTTTTTGTGTGTCTGGTTAGGGAAAGAGTAGTACATATTGGGTTCTGGACATTTTCTAGCAGATCCCAACGGTCAAAATGTATACTTATGTACTAGGGACCTCCAGTAAATTTTTCGAGTCGATCCAACGGTTAACGAATCAGAACAAAGAGAATGTTAATGGGGTATTTGAGTAGGGAAAGCTGTGGTATTGGGATGTGTTTTGGGCAGAGTTTTCTGCCTCTACCCTGTTTTCTTGGTTTAGGATACTCTGCCCTGTTTTCTTGGTTTAGGATAGTTCATGATGTTTGGATATTTAATTGCTTGGATGTTGTGGAAGCTTGGAGGGGTTGATGGGGACCCGGTGCTGAGAGGAACGAGGATAAGGGCTACGTGGGGGTACGTGAGCTCAGTTGAAGGTGGGCAACTGGGGATGGTGGGTTCATGTTTGATTTGTGGATGTGGGAGAGTTGATTTGCACCATTGCTCGATCACCACCTAGTACCACATATGACGGGTACCCCATAATCCTACAAGCTTGAAGTGAGAAAGTGTGGAAGAGTCAGTCTTCCTACTTTTATTTGTTGACCACAGAGTGGTACCTGGAGATATGTCGCGGGGGTCAGGAGACCTTGGGGACGTCAGGTGGGGTGCTATTGCCCAAAACCAAGCTTGACCAATCCCGACCCAACCCGGGCATAGTCAGTCAGTGAGAACCTGTGACGCACCTAAACAGGCGAGCTCCTGGCAGTCAACCAATAAAAGAACAAAGACCACAAAGCTAGGAGGCTTGTGTGGTGGCTAGCCAGCTATGGATCTTGAGTGATATCTGGAATATGGCCTCTGGTAATCGATTACCAAGGGTGTGTAATCGATTACAAGGCTTAAAAGTGAAGACAGGAAGTTAAGATGGTCTCTGGTAATCGATTACCAAGGGTGTGTAATCGATTACCAGGCCTAAAAAAATGGGGACAGGAAGTTGAGATGGCCTCTGGTAATCGATTACCAAGGGGTGTAATCGATTACCAGGCTTAGAAATGGAGATAGGATGTTGAGGTGGCCTCTGGTAATCGATTACCAATGCTGTGTAATCGATTACACAGAGTAACAGGCCACTGGTAATCGATTACCAGTTATGTGTAATTGATTACACAGTGTATATTGTAGGTTTCCATGTTCTGAAGCTATGTAACTCGAGTTTGGCCTCTGGAAATCGATTACCAATGTTGTGTAATCGATTACCAGAGAAGAAAACCCTTGAGGCATACCTTTTAACTACATGTAGCGGTTATGGGACGCATTGTGTTGTTACCTGTAGTTAGGTTTCTCGTGAAAGAGTCTACCCCCTTTCTTTTATTTCATGTAGATCACGATGGCAGCGCAATCAATCCATGACCGAGTGGAGATGGAGTGCTGATCGAGGCCGTACCCGAATCAAATAAACATGAAAATGCAGTGACTAGGAAGTGATCCTAGGTCGTTTCCCAACGAGCAGTGACAAACCAAATGTTCATAATATACTTGCAGTAACAGTAACGATTGGGGGGGGGGTTGTTTGTTTTGTGATTAAAGAGCAGAACAAGTAAACTGGAATACGAAACTACTAATATTAAAACCGGGTTGTTTCCTCTGATTCAGAAGCCATTCTCTTATCCTGGGTTATGGAGAATTCGTGCCTAACAGTCAACCACTTAATCCAACCCTATTTCAATTTACTAAGCGAAAATCAACTTAGGGTTTTCAATACGTGATTAGGCACCACATACACCAGTTAGCCCTTCGTCCATTAAGCATGAACGCAAGTTAGGCTCAGAGGCAATTAATCGAACACGAAGCATGCACTGATTAATATTCACGAATTTGGGATACTGGTGAAGGGAGAACTGCCAGGAAACCACATTACAAGCGAAACCTCAAAGAGAGTTGGGCTTCGTCCTCAAAAGGAAACAACACCCGAAAATCTAGCCTTCCATGGATTCAAACAGAAAACGCAATTGAAACATGAAGTAGAAACGTAAATGAATGGAAACGTAAATGAATAGAAACGTAAACGAACAGAAATGTAAAATGGAACAGAAACGTAAATGAGAGTAGAAGAAGAAGCAAGAACGAAATTGTAATTAGAAGCAGAAAACGTAAAATTGCATTACGAACTTAGAAGCATCAAAACCGAAAACCGAAAACCCTAAAACAAAGCTCTGAATAATGAATAGCATAACAGAATAGAATGCCCTGCATGAATCCCAAGGCAGCTATTTAAAAAGAGTCACTCAAAGTCACTGGGCCCTATTACAATACTCTGGCCCAAAACGAAATAAACACTGAACAACATAAAATAAAATTGCGAAATTTCCTAATTAGAAATTAACTAAGGTAAGCGCTGCTTTATTTGCCCTCTTCAAGTCCACAACTAAAATCCGGATTAAGCCCAATGTTTCATTAATTCCTGAAATTAGATTAAAAACATCAAATTAGCTAAATGAGCCCAAATAATAAAACTGCCTAATTAATTGACAATTAAGACCAATCAATAATTAAAATGGTGCAAAAAGGGTTTAGAAAATAGAAGAAAATGATGGCACATCAAGTGCCTAGAGGGAGTTTGGGAGACCCTCGAAGGCAATGCGAGGTGCCGATTCCGTGGCACGATTCGACTCACGGCTACTTCATTGGTACATCCAAAGGAACCCGCGCGCATGCTCAGCGAACTATCG